>NC_051223.1:25360115-25635115 GCF_015220715.1 Pygocentrus nattereri | reverse complement strand
TAACTCTTATGCTAATACTCAATGACCATGGTCTTCACTAAGCAACTGGATGAGGATGATGCCTACAAAGCAGGGGAAGTCTATAAAAAGGTACCAAAGCAGTTTCAGCTCATTTCCATTGTTTGAAATGTCATTAAGAAACAGCAGTAAAGAGGAACTGTGAAGTCAAAGATCTAGGAGACCAAAGAAAATTCAGATAGAATTGCTTGTATACTGGCCAGAAAAACAACACCAAATCTCCATATGATATGTTTAGCTGACACAAGACTGGTGATGAACCGTTCTAACACACAGCATTGCATGTACAAACATAATCTGCAAGTGAGAGTAATCAGGAAGAATAACACTCAAACAAGAAACCGAAGCTGAAAAGAGGCTGGCTTCTAACACAAGATAATGATCCAAAACATATCTCAAAGAGTTTAGTTCCAGCCTGCATCCAATAAGTTGGATACTTAACTCTAATGCATCCAGTCTAGCCAATCAGAGACTTGAATAGGTTGATTACCACACCTGCTTCCACTAGACTGTGGTTAGAAATAGGATGTGCAGGAAGGTTGCTCTCCAGGACCAGGATTGGATAGGATTCAAGAAAGATGAATATGTCCAAGTTAATTATTATTTGTTATGCAGCTTGTCAAAGCATTAGAATCCATATTATCACACGATGAGACAAAACAAAAGATGCTAAAGTGATGTCAGAAGCTGAAAGTTTAGAAGTTATGCTAAGTTAAGCTATTAAGACAACACATGGGAGCTTATAATAATGGCATTTAATGCATTTAAGATTGAAGACATATGATTACAAATGGTCCAATCATGCTTTTCTTGTGCAGTGGTCTCCAGTACCTTTTATATATTTGCATTTTTTTCATTTATTTTAATATACTTTTATATAATATAATTTTTCATGATCTTTGTAAACTGCTAGCTTTGAACAGATTTAGCATGGCACCTGAGGACCCTGTATTTGATGAATACTATTAATTGGACACTTTCCATTTAGAATATCATTTTGGTCTTTAGGTTCAGAGTAGAAGCATGCAATTTTCCATCCCAAGATAAGCTCTCCAAATGAGTACTCAAGAAAACATAAGGTCCCAAGTAAATGTCATCAACCACCACACCAACAAGCCAAGTTTATTTACACAGCACCTTTCACACACTGCTGTCATTCTAAGTGCTTTACAGAAAATAAAATACAAAGAAACATTAAATTTAAATATTAAACAATAGATTTAAAAGATGAAAAGTAAACATGCATTAAAATTCTAATTTAAATTCGCATGATAAAGTGCCTTTACACAAGAGAAGTGCAGAAGAGTTAAGTGTTTTAAACTGAGCTGAAAGCTGCTCAAATGGGAACGTTTTCAGCCCTGATATAAAAATGACTACTAATGCTCTGCCAACTGGTTGCATTTAAGAGCAGCATAATAGCTAAATGGTGCTTCTTCATGTTTGGTTCCTTCATGACTGGTTCCTAATGATCTGAAAGTTCTGCTTGGCACATGTTGCTGGAGCATATCAGATAAATATTCTGGTCCTACACCATTAAGCGATTTATAGACCAGTTATACATAAATGTATATTCTGTAACATGAAGGTTGCTAGTGTAAAGGTTTAAGAAGAGGGGTGATATGTTTTCATTCTTTTACAGCTAGTGAAAACACAGCACAACTCAACCTCAACAGGAGTTATAATGAGGGAGTGTAATTTTGTTCAACAAAACAAAACCAATCCTCATCATTCATAGTTCCACATACACCATTTAGCAGACACTCTAATCCAGAATGACTTAGAAAACTGTATTGCTGTCCATTCAGAGAAAGATCCTTCTGCTAGTCAACACAAGTTAAATACTCCTAAGCTAAGACACAAGAAAGCAGAAACAAGATTCAGTCCTGGTACCTGGATACAAGGACACACAACACACAGAGATAAGACATTTGATAAGTGCAAGAATTGCATACATAGAAAGACCAGTCAGGAGTGAGATGCAGTTGTCTTGGGTAGCAGTTTCTTCTCTAGAAACAAAAGGTCAAATGATTCTAAATTCTTGAGGTGGCTTGTGCAAGTTCCTCAACTTTGCATCCTTGTAACCAAGTTGTATATCTAACTCTTCCAGGACCATGGAAAAAAGTGGATAAGATATGCAGTTATAGCATGTGCAGTTTTGAATGTTGTATTTTTAGTGTGAGAGCAGTATCTCCTAAAATAGCTCAGGCTGTTTTCCATATCTATTGGCAATTGGTGTCTAGGTGTAGAGCTTTGTGATGAGACATGTCAATGCACGCTGTTGTACCCAAGTAATGCAATGCACATTTGCACATGACACTCAATACAATGACAACACCTGCATGTTGTTGCTAAACTGCATGGCACAGATCAAACATTAACCTGCAGGCTACTGACAGTGCAACAAAATAAGAGCATGGCATCATACAGAAGAAGAGCAGAGAGAGAATGAGTGTGCTGAGATAAAACAGAACTAGAAAATACCCGCACTGTACTTCACCCGCGGTTAGCATCTAGTGCACGTCTGCCAGTTAAACTAATCCCAGAGAGAGTGAGCAATTCTGCCAAGTCCCTAAGGGCCTACTCAGAAAATAGAGTGCTATTTCAGAGGAAGGATCTTTCCCTGGTCTGTTAGTTTGCTAGCAAAGGCATGCAAGTGTTTGGTTATTAATGGGAAAAAGTTGCAATGCAATCTGCGAAGATTTGGACAGTGATGCAGTTGTTATTTTAGATCTGCTCTTCCACACATTTTTCCACCTTATGTGTTTTGACTGAATAAATGATGAGGCCAAATCCAATTGTGACACTTATTACTGAATGGCTTTTGTCCAATTCTGAAATTTCAGCTGGATCACAGCATTCCTGGAATGTATTCCCTTGGAAACATAAAAGTTTAATAGTCTTTAGGAAATTTTGATCAGTGTGTTTATATGAAGTTTTGCAAAATTTGTTTAAAAGCCTGTTAAAAATATGTTTATTGTGGGGCTGTGAATGGTTTAAGATGAAGATTTCTTTGTTTTTAAACCCTTATAGAAATAGTCACAAACTCAAAAACAAAAGACACTTCTACTGTAATTATGAAGGGAAGGCAGACTTTGTGCTTCACTGCTTTGCTCTTAGAGCAAACACCTTTTGTATGGCTTGAAGCAGTTTGTAACTCAAGCCTTTTTGTGTCTTTTTTTGAAGTAATTCTGGGGCAATTACTCTCCTTTTTTTCCCAGCCCTCTTTTCTTTTCTTTTAAACACCCACCTGTGTACTAGCTGTATACCATACTGATCACCCCTCTACAAAGGTGTGACAAAAGGCTGCTGTTTGCCACAGCTTTAAGTAGAGGAGTCCACAGGTGTGTCAGGTTGGGCCTAATCATCCCGTGGGCTTCTGGGAATTGGAGTTCCCTGAAGATATGGCACTTCGCTGCTGTTGCCCTCTGCTGGCGGCTGGTGGCGCAGGCTGGACCCTGACAGGTAGGGTGTCCACTTACTTTTGGCTGTATAGTGTGAATCACTTTATTAGGAACACTACTAATTCCAGATAGGGCCTTCTATTGTTGGGTTTGTGACAAATGGACAGCAGAATTTTGTCCAGGCAAGATCCAGTGATCTCTTTATTAATCTGACCAACACACCAAATTAAAAGGGTCCTTTTTATAGTGACTATTCTAGTAGTCACTGATCACAAACAGCTTCAAAAGAGCTTAAGGGTACATACGCATGTTGATTGACCACACAAATCAGCAGTTATACCAAACTACTCCCACCACACTAGACCCAGTGCTTTCATACCAAGAGCAAGAAGCCTGCACTCAATTAAGGTGTCACGATTGGCTCCTCCCACTCCATGTGCATTTGTTTTGGTTTGTCCATGTGCATTTGTTTTGGTTTTGGTTTTGCCCTGATTGTTTTCACCTGACCCTAATTTTCCCTGTGTATTTAAGCCCTGTGTTTGCCCCTTGTGTTTGCTGGTCTTTGTTTGATGTTTACTTTGTTAAACTCTGTTTGTTCTTAGTCCTGATTTGTGTCATGTCTGAACCCCTATCTATCCGTGTTGGCTATGACCCTGGATTTGCCCCTGATAAATCTCACTTAACTCAGCGTATGTGTCCGCCTCATCGTTCCGCGTTATATAAGGTCTGGATCATACTACTATCTCAAACTTTTTTTTCGCTCCAAATACATTAGGTTCCATGAAATGAGCAGGCTGTGTATAAAAGAATTGAGTTCCTTATGGTTCATGCAAAATAAATGTAAACACCCTCAAATTAAAACTCATGTTCTGCATTCTAAACTCATATTCATGGTTATATTTCAAATTCAGTGCTCAAGTGTACAGTGTCACTGTGGAAATCCATTTAAACTGCACTGTACTTAATCTCTCATCAGTCCAACTCATGTTTGCATGTTTCATAGCAATGTTCAAACAGCATCTTTGGGCTGTATAAGACATTAGAGGGAGGAATATATCACCATAAACCAAAATACATGCATATCTTCTTCTTCTTTCGGCTGCTCCCTTTAGGGGTCGCCACAGCGGATCATCTGCCTCCATCTTGCCCTATCCATTGCCTCCTCTACTTTCACACCAACCATCTCCATGTCCACCTTCACTACATCCATAAACCTTCTCTGAGGTCTACCTCTTCTCCTTCTACCCAGCAGCTCCATCTCCAACATTCTTTGACCAATATATCCACTATTCCTCCTCAACACGTGTCCAAACCATCTCAACCTGGCGCCTCTGGCTTTATCTCCAAACTGCTCAACCTTCACTGTCCCTCTGATCTGCTCGTTTCTAGTCTTGTCCATCCTTGCCACTCCCAAAGAAAATCTTCATCTCCGCCACCTCCAGCTCAGCCTCCTGTCTTTTAGACAGAGCCACAGTCTCCAAACCATACATCATAGCAGGATGCACTACTGTCTTGTAAACCTTCCCTTTCACTCTTGCTGCTATCCTTCTGTCATCAGCCCTGACATCCGTCTCCACCCACTCCATCCTGCCTGCACCCTCTTCTTCACATCTTTTCTACACTGTCCATTGCTCTGGATGGTTGACCCAAGATGTTTGAAGTCATCCACCTTTACGACCTCTACTCCTTGCATTTTCACCTTTCCACCTGCCTCCCTTTCATTCACACACATGTATTCCGCCTTGTTTCTACTGACCTTCATTCCTCTCCTCTCCAGTGCAAACCTCCACCTCTCCAGATTCTCTTCCACCTGCTCTCTACTCTCACCACAGATTACAATGTCATCTGCAAACATCATGGTCCATGGAGCCTCCTGCCTGACCTCATCTGTCAACCTGTCCATCACCATTGCAAACAAGAAGGGGCTCAAAGCTGATCCCTGATGTAACCCTACCTTCACCTTGAAACCATTTGTCACTCCAACTGCACACCTCACCACTGTCTCACTATCCTCATACATGTCCTGCACCACCCTAACATACTTTTCAGCTACACCTGATTTCCTCATACAGTACCACAGTTCCTGTCTTGGTACCCTATCATATGCCTTCTCTAGATCCACAAAGACACAATGTAGCTCCTTCTGACCTTCTCTGTACTTCTCTACCATCACTCTCAATGCAAAAATTGCATCTGTGGTACTCTTTCTGGGCATGAAACCAAACTGCTGCTCACTGATCTGAAACTCTCGCCTTAGCCTTGCTTCAACAACTCTTTCCCATACCTTCATGGTGTGGCTCATCAACTTTATACCTCTGTAGTTACTGCAGCTCTGCACATCACCCTTGTTCTTAAAAATGGGGACCAATACACTACTTCTCCACTCGCCAGGCATCCTCTCACTCTCCAGGATTTTGTTAAACAACCTGGTTAAAAAGTCTACTGCCTTCTCTCCTAAACATCTCCATACCTCCACAGGTATGTCATCTGGACCACCTGCCTTTCCATTCTTCATCCTTTTCAACGCTGTCCTCACTTCCCCCCGTTGTCCTCCTTTCTCGTTTTCCTCATTCATTAGTTCTTCAAAGTACTCCTTCCATCTACTCAACACTCTCTGTTCACTCACTAGTACATTTCCCTCTCTATCCTTTATCAGCCTAACCTGCTGTACATCCTTTCCAGCTCTATCTCTTTGTTTAGCCAAACAATACAAGCCCTTTACTCCTTCTTTACTGTCCAGCCTCTCATACAGCTCATCATAGGCCTGAGCCTTTGCCTTTGCCACCATTCTTTTCACTATGCGACCAGCCTCACAGTACTCCTGCCTACTTCCTTCATCTCTCTGGTTATCCCACTTTTTCTTAGCTGCCTTCTTCTTCTGAATACTCTCCTGGACTTCCTCATTCCACCACCAACTTCCCTTGTCTTCTTTGCTCTGACCAGACGAAACACCCAACACATTTTTGCCAGTTTATCTCACCGCCTTAGCTGTAGTTTCCCAGTCCTCAGGTAGCTCCTCACTGCCCCCAAGGGCCTGTTGCAATTTTTCCCTGAACTGCCTGCAACCATCCTCCTCCTTCAGCTTCCACCATCTAATCTTTGGCTCTGTCTTCACTCTCTTCCTCTTCTTTGTTTCTAATCTCATTCTACAGACAACCACCCTATGCTGCCTTGCTACTTTCCCCTGGCACCACTTTACAATCTCCAATCTCCTTTAGGTGGCATCTCCTGCTAAGGGTATAATCCACCTGTGTTCACCTCCCTCCACTCTTGTATGTCACCCTGTGTTCTTCCCTCTTCTGAAAATAGGTGTTCACCACAGCCATTTCCATTCTCTTTGCAAAATCTACAACCATCTGACCATCTGCATTTCTGTCTTTCACACCATAGATATCCAGCACCTCTTCATCCTCTCTGTTCCCTTCACCAACATGTCCATTGAAGTCCAATCACCAATCTCTCCTCTCTAGGGACACCATCTACCACTTCATCCATCTTACTCCAAAATTCCTCTTTCTCCTCTAACTGACAACCAACCTGTGGTGCATATGAACTGACCACATTCAAAATCACACCATCAACCTCCAACTTCAGGCTCATGATCCTGTCTGACACTTTACATCCAGAACACTTTTCACAAGCTGTTCCTTTAGGATTATCCCTACTCTATTTCTCTTCCTCTCTACACCATAATAGAACAGTTTGAATCCACCTCCAATGTTCCTGGCCTTGCTTCCTTTCCATCTGGTCTCCTGGACACACAGAATATTTACCTTCCTTCTCTCCATCATGTCTGCTAGCTCTCTGCCTTTACCAGTCATTGTCCCTATGTTCAGAGTCCCTACTCTAACCTCCACACTCCTGCCTTTCCTTCTCTCTCACTGCCATCTAACCCGCCTTCCTCCTCTCCTCTCTGATGGTCTTCGACCTACAGTAGTCCAATTTCCACCAGCACCCTGCTGGTCAACAGCACCGGAGGTGGTCGTTGTTAACCCGGGCCTCGACCGATCCGGTATGGCAATCATATTTGTGATCCGCATGATAGTTTTGGCACAAAAAAATTACTGTCTTGTAAAAGATAGTGAACATTGATCAACCCAGTTAAACCTTAACATAGTGAGCGTAATCCAGCAGAAAGCAACAGCAGCACACTTACAGCATCCCTGACATATAATCAAATTTTTGATTACATCTTCTGCTTACTATTTACAACAGATATTAAGGCACAGAAAAAGAAACATTTTGTCATTTTATCATTTGGCTATATAATCTAGAGATTCATGAAACTGAGAACATGAATTCTGTATGTTTACAGCTAGTACATGCAGCTTTCCCCAGACGTGTTTCAGTGTATGTATATATGTATGTATATGTGTGTGTGTGTGTATGTTGTATGTGTAGCTCAAGCTCAACATAAACACTGTTGAACCTTGCGTGAATTCAATATCTTTATGATTCTTTATGACTCCATGGATACCAAATATTTATATGTAGTATTTCCCCTTTTAGGGAGCAAGCCATTTTTTCCAGTGACACACATGTTTTCTCAGAATTACAACAGCATGTTGTATGCAACATAACTGCAATAGCCATTATAATCTTATACACACAGGTGGATTTGCACAGCAGCAGAATTTTCCATCAGTCTGTTCTCTGCATAGTGCCATGCATCAGTATTATAACCTTCCAGCACATGCCTTTGATATCTGCCAGAATCATCCATGTGCTACCACACCACATGTTACATATGACATAACTGCAGTAGCCATTATAGTCAAAAACACACATATTTGCACACCAACATGGTTTTTCACCAATTTATTCTCTGCAAAGAGCCCCGCTTTTCTCAGGAGATCCCGAATGGAAGAAAAGCTCGGAGATATGCAGCTTCAAAGAGAAACAATCACCTCCTTTCAAAGCGTTGCCTCGGACCAGTGCTTTGATATGTTTATTCAGTAATGAGCTGTATTGTCTCTGAGGCAAGGATGGAAAAGAAATAGTAGGATTTTGACAAGTCTTTATGCTTAGTGTCACTGTACTCCAGCATATTATTGACAGCTACGTGTGCTACATTGTTAATCGTTGTACTAGATCATTAAGTGGTTACATTGCATGATCACCTGATATTTTTGGTTACAGAGGCAGCTTTGATTAAGATGAAATAGATTTGGGCAGTTCAGCTCAGATAGCTACTAATTCTGTTACACCATATACCGCAGAGCTGCAGGGGACTTAAGAAGTTTGCGTTGGTTTACATACCAAAAAAATCTTAATTTTTAGATGGGTGTTTTCTAACATTTCTTCATCCTGTAATATTAAAACAGCTTGTATTGTACTTAAATGCTATATATGAATTTTCTCTATTCTGACTGGCTGCCCTGTATTGTTTCATTCAGAAAGCTAAATCACTCTTTATAACTTCAGCATCAATTGTTGGAGCTGAAATGCTGGACTCTGAATATTTCTAAGCAAATACGATGAATTCTGTGAGATCAAATCAAACCAATAAATTCAAAATGGACTGTTTTTGAAGCTTAAAGGGGCATTCCAGCCATCGTTTGTTGTGTTCTGCAGTGCAGCATCAGAGGTTTGACATAATCCATGATTTTATATCATTTTCATCTTTTTGTTCATCAACTTTCTCTCATTAAATTACCCAGAATGCATTTTGCTAATACATCATACAATCCTTGGGAATCCCTGTGGGGTCAATCAGTGTGGCATTAGTGTAATGCTGTGCTCACATGTTTGCATTGAAAAGTCATTCCACGCCTCATAGTGGTATGTTATCAACGGCAACATGAAGACATGCAAACGTTAGCACTGTGACAGCACTGTTGGTGAAAATGAATGCTTGTCAGTGGAGAGCTATGTCAGTGTAGACTGCTAAGGGAGCAGGAAGTCTGGAGAATTGAACTCCTGGTGAAATTTTCTGGCCTGTGGAACACTGACGCTGGCAGTGGCAGAATTTACATCATGGCTTCATGGAAAGCAACAGAATATCTGGCTTGCTGTAATCTGTGTACCATCACGGTCAACATAGGAATTCATCAATCATCAAAACTGTAAAAATAAACTGTAAGAATAAATAAAAACAGTGATTCTGTCTTTAACCAGTACAATAAGGATAGCAGAAAAAAGAAGTAATGAAAAGAAAGATATCTAGGTATCTAGATATTTACGCAGCTACTTTACAGACTTCAGTTAGTTGTTTTTGTTGTCTAATGAGTCATTTGCCATTTGAGCAATGCATTCTCTCCATTGCAATGACGATTTGTAGACTACGCCACATTTATAGAACTGCAATTAAATGTTTGGCTTCCTAGCACTAGCAATAGCTACCTGGCCTCCTTTTGCATTTATCAGCTAATAAAAATCTGGGAAAACATGCTCTAGAGGCGACTGTAGCACCACTATAGGAGGTGAATAGACATGTTTACAGCAGATATTGCAATACTTATATTTTTGTTTTTGTTGGAGTTTCACTAATTTCCATATATGGACAGTATAGGAAGTGAGGAATGAGTGGCACATTTTGACCCTTACCTATTACTTTTGCTTACATATACTTTGCATTGTCTTTTTTTATTCTTTTTTTTCCCCAAATATAGAAAAAAAGTTATCCATATGGGTTCTTCAAAGAGAACTCATTCTCATTTTATTTCCTTTATAAATGTTGTTTTTTCTATTTTTATTTCAATCACTGAGATAAAAGACTTGCTACATGAGAATTTACTTCATGCACTAGCAACATGTAACACACTTGGACGATAGCAAATAGCTTAAAGAGGTTAATCACTAGTCAGAGTGATACAGCACCCACGCCAGAGAGTTTGCCCTCAGAGGAAATGCAGAGTGGTGATTATCTCCCCTGCCCTCCTCCTTCTCCTCCTCCTTTCTTCATTAAATCAGAAGGATTGAAATGGACACAGCTGGGAATTTTTCATATTTCTTAATCTCACATGGTCAAATAATGTGCGCCATACTGGTTTCTCCTCAAATTAAAATCATAGACTGGAACTCCAGCAGTGAAGGGTAGATGTGAGTTAAAGCCATTCTGAAGTGAGACTTACTATATGGAGTATAACTGCAGGCTTTAAATTATCCCATCAGGGCCATAATAGAGCCCTGATTTTAAGTGCATTACATGATAATTGAGGTTCAATCTACCAATCAGTGCATTAAGGTAACAAGTTATTGCATAGGCTTGGGCTTTTAAGGCAAGTCTCTGTTTGAAGTGTTCTTTAAACAGTGCATGTAAGAAACTTTTAAACAAGGACATATGCTGCATTGCAAGATCTTTAGAAAGCATTTGTTTATTGTTGCTTGTATTTTAAAACTTGTACAAAAAAAGCGTGTGTCAAGTGTCAGTATATCTCTCTGGAATAATATTAATATGAACTTATGATTTACACTAGGATTACTGTGTGTCCCAAGGTGCCTCATTGATTCCACTTATAGAGCTTTACCATAGAAGTGATATAGAAAAGTGTAAAAAAAAAATAGAGTCTGGACCAATGATGCCAGAGTGATCAACTTTAGTTCTTTACATAGATATTTTTCACAAAGTTTGAAACTAATTTTAGGGTTCTGTTGTATATTGTTTGGCTGGAAAAGAACCTTTGGATGTGATGATTGCTTGCCTGATTATTATAATAATGATGATGATATTTTCACATTATGGCTACAGATATTCAATAAATATAATACATGAAGACTGTTATGATGCACCTATAGTCTATTTGTTCTGCTTAATTATGTCCACATTTATTTTACTGTTGTTCAGTTTTCTTATTACTATAATTGTATGATGGAAAAAAAAATGCAACAATATTCCTCCTGTAGCTTTCAATCTAGAACCATGAACCACTGCTTATACTCAAATTGTGCAAATAGGTGGCTTGCGCTTTTTTACGCTGACGTGGTCAGTCGTGTGGTTTTTGTACAGCATTTTTTTTAACAATTATTTTTTTCCCATAGGAAATGAATGGAGTCTAACTAACTAACTAACACACACATATATACACATATCAGCAATCACTATGGATACCATAACAATGGCCTATCAACATCTTAGCAACCTCCTGGGATAACATATCAATGGCTCAGCAACACCTTAGCAAACATCGCTCTCATGAAAGAAGTTATGCAATTATGAGTCTGAGGAATTTAAGTGTGAGTCTACAACACTTTGCCATTCGAGTTCTATGTTGCAATTCAAAGTGAACACTGTCATTATTTTTCTGTCAATTTACTGCTCACAGGACACATAGATCAGGTTCCAAGTAACAGTTCAGAAATATAGCCGCACATGCTCATCCCACATGCTCTATTTTTTCTATTCTTTCACATGACAGTTGGACGTAACAGTGCGTATAACACCTTGGCCTGTTTCTGTTCACTCAGTTCACTCCCTATTTTACACCTGGCTGATTATGATCATCCACATGTGAATTTTTTTCTTATTCCTGTTCATATTATGGGGTCATAGTGACATTGTCAAGGTCAAAGCTTTATCACCCCAAATACAGTGTCGCATTTGTAATCTAAGGCATTAAGGCAGCACATTCTGTGTTCTGCTATGAGTATCTCATGATGTATAAACGTTACCATATAAATTGGTCATTTTATAGGTAAAAAAGTTAGGCCTAGGTCAATGTCATAATTATTAGATGTCAAACCATGAAGAGCATTCGTACATCACTAAGTGTGCTCATACATATTCCATTATAGAAGTAAAGAAATAAATAAGATTGCCATGCAGTTCTTCCTCTTCTTGCTGATTGCAGTTTTAAATATATCTTAAGGCAATGTGAAAGTGTGACATATTTGCACAGTGCAGCTTTTGAGCCATCAAAGAAATAATTAGGAGCTGAGTCGCTGGATTTAAATGCCTGTTCCCTGTTTGGAAATGGTTGAATGAGAAAGCAGCCCTGATTGGTTTGATATAAAATTACTCACACTAAAAGACATTTAGTTGCGGTTTGTAATGGGCTGATTGAAAGTAAAGATTGAGATACTGAGAGAAAAGACCACAAGCGCTGCTTGAATAGCAAATGCCCTAAAAATTCTTTTAAAAATCAGCATCAGGCATGTCAATATAGGAAAGTAAGTAAAATGACTTGGGTTGTGGTAGTGCTGAGTGAAAAGAAAATTATCACCCACTTTCATGGGGTTTTGCTTATTATCTCTCGTCTTCAAGATGGAGCTTTGATTTGGAAGCTCAGCTTGCCACCTCTGCATATTTGGGAACAGATAGACATTTTGATGGAATAGTGTAATCATAACTTCAAAGAAAAATATTTCCTCAATTTATGTAATTGAACTAATTAGCTACACTTTTTAACCATTATAACTGCTATTCAGTCTATTTGCCAAGTTCATCTATTTGCCTTGGTTTTTCTGTCTCTTACTGTGAGCTACTCAGCCTAATGCTTTGAATAGAAGATGTATTTTCTTCTCAAAGCATTACCTTTTCAAATATTGTCTCAGCAAATATTCTTCATTAAGGGAGCTTTTACACAATTTTCATTGTAGAATATCATCACTGTAGAATATGAAGTACAAGATATGCATAGGTATTATCAGCCTCTATAAAGTAAACTGAAGCCAACTTCTGTGATATTATATATATATATATATATATATATATATATATATATATATATATATATATAGTATTTATTTCATTTCCACTTCGTTTTGCACCATACAAACATTATGTAGACACTGCAAATCCTACATTTCACACAGTTTGCCTATTCTTTGCTTCAGTCATAGTCTCTACTCTTACCAGAAGGCTTTACACTAGATGTTGGAGCATTGCTGTGAGGATTTGACTGTATGCAGCCACAAGAGCATTAGTGAGATCAGGTACTAATGTTGCTATTCCAAATTATTAGGTACTGAATTTTGGTAGGTACTGAAACTGAATTGGTATTGCACTACTCCACAGCCCAATGCTGGGGTGCTTTGTAACCCTCTAACTGATGCTTAGCATTGGGTATGGTGACTTTAGGCTCAAGTACAGCTTCTTCAATAGATCACCCCATTCTACCAGCAGTGCCAATACATGTGTTTTGGGGGGGGTACAATTGAAAGCCTATATCAGTAATAGGTGCACATGCAGCACATCTTCTTCCTGTCCACATTTTAGCTTCCTGCGAATAAATTTTGTGAGCATTTCCTGATATTGGCCTAGAAGTCCACTCACAGGAGGACTCCATAAAACGGCCAATTAAATCTTGTTTCAGTGTTGGCACCATTGAGAATCACACTTGCCTTCACCTCATAAACCCTCTTGCCTCAAACCACCCTGTCTCCAGAGTTCTTTTCCACCTATACCTATTTATCTTCATTCCCTTCCATTTTTCACAGCAGTGTAGCACATCAGCAGATGGATAATGGATGCCCTTTCATCTGTTTTGTGTTTTGAATAAAAAGAGTACATTTCTTTTAAAAGATGCGTTCCATTGTATAACTAAGTGTAACCACTTAAACCCTAAGAAAACCACTTGCAGGCCCACACTTCAATTCTTTACATATTATTTTCATAATAGTTAAAGAATGATTAGTCTTAATGTTAAAGGATTATTTGCTAACACTTGAAAGCTACTATATAATATTGACATAACTATGTCATAAACATGTTGAGAAAGATGTCATATGCTGTCATGAGTTGTTATGACCGATTGATGACATCAAATGCTGCCTAAAAGTCTGCATGCTCCAAAATGAGCTCCGTGTTAATGGTGCCTTTATAGACATGTGCCCATTAATCCACTAACACACCCCTATACCACAAAAGATCCTGGCTTTTGAACTTTTTGCTGGTAACAATCTGGGTGTTTTTCTTTGGTGCAGAGAACATGAACATTTCTTGTTGCAGAGAACATCCCCATTTTTTTCCATAAAAACTTGAAAGGTTGACTTATAAGACCACAAAGCACCTTTCTACTATGCATCAGTCCATCTCAGATGAGCACTGAGAAGTGGGCGGTGTTTCTGGACATTGTTGTCACATGACTTCTACTGTTTATAGTACAGTCTTAAATCTTATCAATGATTATAGGCAACTGTTTGTAAGAGTATTGCTGAGCCCATGCGATAATATCCATTACAGAATCATGCTGGTTTTTAATGCAGTGCCATTTGAGGGGTCAGAGGTCATAGGCATTCAGTTGTGGTTTTCAGCCTTTTCCCTTACACACAGAGATTTCTCTTTTATTAATATTGTGCATGGTAGAGGACTGAATTTTAAATACTCCCTTATTTACTCTCTTCATAGTGCACTATATAGGAATCAAAATCCTTGTTTTTGCATTCAAACAATACATATCATAGCTAAGATAAATTCATTCTGAACAAATTTAGAAATTCATAACAAGCCTAATAAGCTTACAAACAGCACTATATGGGGAGTGAAAGCTGTTTGAGATTATACCTGTGTTTGATGCTACTTAAGCAAGTCTGACTAAAACACAGATATTTGAGGTGTTGAAGACACTGAAGTGACAGATTATGTACACACACACACACACACACACACACACACACACACGCACATACATCTTCTAAGCCGCTTCTCCCTCAGGGTCGCAGGGGGGTGCTGGAGCCCATCCTAGCAGTCAGATTCTGTACACATATTTTTTATTCTAAATATTATAACAAGTATTTTAAGTCAAATCCTGTGGTATTAACATAGGAGTTGTTTAGCCTGTTAGCTATGCTTTAGCTTGTTAGCAGGCTGATCACTCTAGATCTACTTAAGAAAATAAGTTCTCAATCTCTCAGTTTAAACCAAACTGGGTTCTTACTTCATCGGTACATTTGGTGGTCAAGCTTCGCAGTCCAAGTTTATTTCATTAGCAGTACAAGGATTTTTAGCGCTGTGGCTCAGTAATACAGAATTCAGTTCAGTTCAGTCCATCACATTTTAGGACCATAAATATCTATTTTAATAACCGTTGTCAACTTCAGGACTGTACAAACATGAAGAGCACTTCAGCATTGTCACTGCCACTTAAAAATTTAATTATCCAAGAAAACAATAAAATCAGCTCGTACATGCTCAAGTCAGTGTTATGTAGCTAGGTTCATGTAAAGTGTTATCACATACGCTAGTATTTTCAACCTAATCTGCTGCTTTTGTATCATATGGCTGATTGCCAACAATGAATTTAACATATTTCTTTTTACTTACTAAAGAATAGAACGCTCATTGATTTAACAATAAAAGCCAATGAGTAGGTTCTGAAATTACTGTCTGTGGCGATCAAATGTAGGCTAAAGATGCAGCATTAGATAAAGTTTAGGTTGAAAAATGCTGAAATGTATAAATTTTTTATAGTGGAATATAAATGTAGGGTTAAGAGGTTAAAGTCTAATCAATGTGCACTTGTGCACTTCAGGGTAATGAAACATAGCAACACATTTGGTTAGTTGTTCACAAGGAGATGAGGGACAGAAAGAGAGAGAGAGAGAGAGAGAGAGAGAGAGAGAGAGAGAGAGAGAAGGGGGGAAAGAGAGAGATATTCCACAAGGAAGCTGTTTAATAAGGTATAAAGAAAATAAAGTAATGTCACTGACGAATCGATTCCTGATTCTGCACACTGATTGCCTATGCCTCTCGTGAGGGAATGACTGCCATTAGCTTCAATAAGCCTCCTCTCCATGAGAAATGTCAGGATTCAGTGTAGCCCTGGGTTCCTCTATGACAGAGATGCGTTCAGATGTCTATGTGGATTGAGTGGATGATGCATAGGTTCTATTAATTAGCTCAAGTAAATAAGCAAAGCCTGGTGTCATCGCTGTACAATCGCATGAATGCTAAGCATTTATTAAAACCGTCACAAGTGGGATTTCAAGAACATGCCAAGAAAGCTTTAGAACAGATTTTAAAATAGCCTATTTAGTTTAGTTCTGTTCACCTTCACCAAACTTTCAGTAGCGTATCAATTCAAAGAAGGAAAAAAACTTAACTTGCATGTTAATGTAACAAAATGTATTCCAAGTCATGTTGAACCATTCAATAAGAAATGTTTACACAAAAGTGTTTTTGAATGGTATAAAATTTTAAAATGACAAAAATAATGAAGATTTTTTTTACACGACAGTCACAACATATAAGTGAAGGGTTTCATTCCAAAATGCTGTGTATCCATTCTAACAAGTCTGGAAATTCAAGATTAAAGATTCTTCATTGTCACACAGGATACGATGAAATTGGGTCGCAATCTTAATGAACAAAAAAAAATTTAAACTAGGAATAAAGCAAAAATATAGACCAATGTAAAATATAAAATGCAAGATATTAAAAGAAAGACTATACAATTTGAAATTATTTTAAAAAGAAAAAAATAGAAAATTAAACTGTAAAATAATTGCACATAAGGGTATTGCACATATGACAGCAGTAGTATTTATATTTACAGATACAGTGCAGATGAATGTAAACATCTTTTAATGTCCCTGGAGTACATTTTGGAAAGGTGCTGATAGACACTTTATTCCTGTATTGTTAGTGCCTGGATGGCAGTGTACAATGTCAGCATTGGGCAGTGTTCATTTCTCTTATTGCACTGGGGTAGAAGCTGTTCTTAAGTCTGTTTGTCATTGATATAATAGACCTGTAGCATCTGCCTGCTTGTAACACGTTGAACAGCTCATGACCAGGATGAGATGGGTCTTTCAAGATGTTAGCTGCCCTGCAGAGGCAGCAGAATCCGAAGACCTCCTCCAAGAAGGGCATTGAGCAGCCGATGATCTTCCAGGCTATGCTGATGACTGTCTGAAGGGCTCTCCTCTCTGCTGCTGAGCTGCAGGAGTACCATGTGGAGATATCATATGTAAGCACGCTTTCAATTGAGCAGCAGTGGTAAGACACCAGAAGCTTCTCATGCAGGTTGTTTTTCCTAAGGATTCTTAGAAAGTAGATTTGCTGCTTGCCTTTTTATCTAATGCTGTTATGTTGGTGGTCCAGGAGAGATCTTTAGCAATGTGTGTGCCCAGGTACATGAAATCATGTACCCTTTCCACACAGTTCCTATTAAAGTCTAATGGGACCTACTGTCTCACTGTGGGAGAATGACACTGCAGCGTGTTTGTTTTTTTCTAAATTTTAAGAATGTTTTGACACGCTATTTTACAATGTTAGCAGTAGTAGCATCATTTGCCATATAGGAAGTGGGTTTTACACCTCATATGTGGAAATTTGCAGGGGTTCTGTTAACAGGATCATTGTAACTGGATTATATTGTGCCTTCACTAGATTAAGCCAAACAGTTCCACAGACATCTAAAAGGCTAACAGACTCCACTGATAATGGTGCAAGACAAGCTTTCATTTTTGGCCTTCACTGAAAAATTCTGGGTACATCTACAATCAATATAAATTTAAGAATGTGACCTGAATACCACTTGCAAGATTCAAGTGTTAGTGTTTAAGCTAGGACTTAAGCCATGAAGTGTGAATTAAGGGAATCCCATAACAGGGTTTACAGAAATTAGCATTACACTGAAAAAAGGCTATTTACAAAGAATTTTGAAAGATTTCTGCATTAAGCACTTGTAAAGAGTCAGATTTAGTCAGACATGTCCAGTTAAAATGTGAAAAAGAAGCTCTACTGGTTGGTCCAAAATCCACAATCAAGGTTGAAAAACAGGCAAATGTCAAAACCAAATAGCAACAATGTACAAATATAACAAAGACAAATCTAGACAACTAAAGTCCATAAAGGGAGAGCAAACAAAAATACAAACAATAAGCCAGATGCACAGACACACTGCTCAGTAGCTCCACAAAATGAGCAATACCGGCTTATAAACTGAATCTAATTACATGATAGATAAAACAGGGGAAGAACATCAACAGTCAGGGGAAGCTGATCTCTGATAGGTGGAACCTGGTAATGTTAATGTCACATGCTCACCCAGAGGGTTCTGGGAATTGAAGTCCTGGGAGTAATGGCTGGAGGGATGTGTGACAGCACTGCTGGCATATGTTCATGACTCATGATCTACTCTCTCTGGTTTTAAGAGTAAAGTAATTTAAAGAAAACAAAATCACAAAAATTGTAACTTGGGCAGCTGGCAAGAAACACAGCAGCAAGCAGATCTAAACAACTTATTTCTGCTGATAAAAAAAGTCAAACAATGTCAAGTTGTAAAAATAGAACATAGCATCTTTTATGTATAGCACCTTATATACCTTTTTGGTGCTATATTGAACCCTTTTCAAAAATGTTCTTTATAGAACCATCTACAGCACAATCTCCATCAATCTGAAGAACCCTTTCACTATGCAAAGAACCCTTCATTCATGCAAATGTTTCTTTAAGTGTCTATGGTTCTATATAGGACCATTAAAGAACCATTTGTTTTAAGAGTGGAGAACTGATGGAAATAAGGAAAATCTACATCGTGCCCAAACACAGTGAAAATTGTAAAATGTTTGTTTGTTTTGTGCTAAAAGAAGCTGTAAGAAAGCTGTAAGAAAAGCTCTAGAAAGAGGAATTTAACCCCTTGCATGGCCAGGGCATGCTGGTAGGCCCAAAGCTTTATTACACACTTCTATAAGCTAAGAATAGTTCAACTAGTTTGCATAGATGTCCCTGTATTTACTGAATAATAAACCTCAATTAAGTCTGGGATTTTAAGGGCCTAAAAGATACAGTGACATACACTATATTAAAAAAAAGTATTCAATCCAAATATTTGAATTTAGGTGTTCTAATCACTTCCATGGCCACAGGTGTATAAAACCAAGGACTTAGGCATGCAGACTGGTTCTACAAACATTTGTAAAGGAATGGGTCTCTCTCAGGAGCTCAGTGAATTCCAGCATGGTACCATGATTATGGGGGGATTATGGTGTGGGGTTGTTTTTCAGGAGTTGGTCTCGGGCACTCAATGCTTCAGCAGACCAAGAGATTTTGGACAATTTCATGCTCCCAACTTTGTGGGAACAGTTTGAAGACGGATCCTTCCTGTTCCAACATGACTGCACACCAGTGCACAAAGCAAGGTCAATAAAGACATGGATGAGCGAGTTTGGTGTGGAAGAACTTGACTGGCCTGCACAGGATCCTGATCTCAACCCGATAGAACACCTTTGAGATGAATTAGAGTGGAGACTGCGAGCCAGGCCATCTCGTCCAACATCAGTGTATGATCTCACAAATGTACATCTGGAAGAATGGTCAGCCTTCCTAGAAGAGTTGAAGCTGTTACATCTGCAAAGGGTGGGCCAACATCATATTAAATACTATAGATTAAGAATGGGATGTCACTCAATTTCATATGTGTTTGAAGGCAGACAAGTAAATAATTTTGGCAATATAGTGTATGTTGCAAATACAATGAGAAACATATAGAAAGTGTTCACAATGAACATTTTCTGATTATAAGAGCAGAATTGTGCAATATACTAAACTATGTTGTTCTAAGCCTGAATTCAGACTATTGCATAATGCTAGGTCTGAATTTAGTTTTTATCCTTCATTTGTATGCTATGATTTCGTTTATTATGATCACTTTCTATGTGATGATCATTTTATATTAGCAATATATGAGCTTTTTACATGAAAATGTAGCAAGACGTTAATAATATTGATATGTGTTTCTTTACAGAAGCACACTTTTTCAGTGTTTTTTCACAGGTTATTTAGATCTTATATATGATAATGTGCCTCAGTGCTGCTTTTGAATATTTTAAACCAACAATTTGTAATCTTGTCACATTGGAATAGAAGTGCAGTGAGTGTCTGGGTCACAGAGGACTCCATGACCAAATTTCTTTATCTGTGCAGGACCCTATATGTAATTATTTATTTTAAGATATCTCACTCAGTCTTAAAGTTGAGAGTGGTCAGTAGGGAATGCTAAAGTGCAACATTGTGCTGTAGCTTTCTCTTTGCTGCCCACCACTCACTGCCCACGTAATGACATTTTCTAAATCTGCTAAAATAGTTTGCTTTATCCTGCTGTGACATTGATTGTTTTCAATATCCAGACACTCTGGATATTGGTATTATGTTTATTTACATATTCAGATTTACAGAATGTAAAAAAAAATCCACTTTTCCATTAATTGAAATAAAAGTGAGGCTTTTGGGTTATAAACTCGATTTTACCTCATTGATCCTGTTTTCTATATTTACTTTTTATATTTACTTTTACTTTTATATATACTTTTATATTTACTGTTTTCTATATTTCCAGGTACACACAGTGCAGACTGGTTCTCTGCACAAGACGTGGATGAGTGTTGATGCTGTCAAGATTAATTTGTCAGTCAACAGCAAGCTGGACATTGCTGGGATTCTGACTAGATGAACAGGGGCATCAAAAGGTGTGATGCCACACTGCATGCAGAGGCCACATGGTTCAGCCACTCATCATATCAACATCCAGTCTGGTGAGTCTGACAGGTGTACCTGCACATTGTATGAGATTGGAAATATCCTCTGAATAAAACAGGCATGTTTACTACTATTACTACTAGCCATGAATTACAACCCCAATTCCAATGAAGTTGGGACATTGTGTAAAACATAAATAAAAACAGAATACAATGATTTGCAAATCCTTTTCAACCTATATTTAATTGAATACACTACAAAGACAAGATATTTAATGTTCAAATTGATAAATTTTATTGTTTTTTGCAAATATTTACTCATTTTGAATTTGATGCCTGCAACACGTTCCAATGAAGTTGGGACACTGGCAACAAAAGACTGGAAAAGTTGAGGAATGCTCAAAAAAACACCTGTTTGGAACATTCCACAGGTGAACAGGTTAATTGGAAACAGGTGAGTGTCATGATTGGGTATAAAGTGACCATCCTTGAAAGGGAGCATCCACTTTGTGAACAACTGCGTGAGCAAGTAGTCCAACAGTTTAAGAACAACGTTTCTCAATGTGCAATTGCAAGGAATTTAGGGATTTCATCATCTACAGTCCATAATATCATCAAAGGATTCAGAGAATCTGGAGAAATCTCTGCAAGTAAGCATCAAGGCAGAAAACCAACAGTGAATGCCCGTGACCTTCGATCCCTCAGGCGGCACTGCATTAAAAACCGGCATCATTCTGTAATGGATATTACCACATGGGCTCAGGAACACTTCAGAAAACCACTGTCAGTGAATACAGTTCGTTGCTCCATCTACAAGTGCAAGTTACAGTCTCAAAGATAAAGGTTCTTAAATGGTTCTTGGCTCAGATGTATGTTTCCTTGAATAATCTTTAATTGGTTCTTTAAACTTAAATATATTCATCATTCTCATAAATCTTACTTACAAAAGTGATTTTTTTTAAAAGAGCCACCAATTGAAAGGTTCTTTAGGGAATCAAATGTGGTTCCTGTATAGCATCTCTCCAAAGAACCTGTTTTGACAGCTTCATCATTAAGAATATAAAGAGTAATGCTACAGAGAACAATCAGTCACTACATTGTTTATCAAATTATTCAGTTGCTGTAAAAACCTGCCAAATCATGGATCTCACAGTTTAATACATTACCTTCAAGGCATTTTTGTATTCAGTATGTACAGAGGCTGTACAAAATAGAAAAACACCTCATGAAATATTAAGGAGAGAAAGATCTTTTTCTCACACACCCTCCAAGCCACTTTTCCTTCTGGGTCTCAGTGGGTGCTGGAGCCTATCCCATCAATCACTGGGCAGAAGGCAGGAAACACCCTGGACAGGTCGCCAGTCCATCGCAGGGGTGACACACAGATATATACAATCACACACACATTCACACCTAGGGGCAATTTAGCATGTCCAGTTGGCCTAACTGCATGTCTTTGGAAACCCATGCAGACACGGGGAGAAAATGAAAACTCCACACAGACAAAACCCTGGTCAGGGGTGGGATAGCTACTGAAAAATTAGTAGTCAGCTACTTTGTAGCTACTTTCTCAAAATGTGTAGCTAGCTACAATTTAGCTTCTTTTCCAGAAAGAGTAGTGGCTACTTTTTAGCTACTTTTTGAAAAGTAGTGCATTACTTTTTATTTACTTTCAAAGCGCGATTGTCAGAATGTTTGTTTGTGAATCTCCACCTGACACCAAACAAGCCCAACTGATGGTGTAATCAAGATTCTGCATTTAATCCTGTGCCAGAACGAAACACACAATTATAAAGCTGCAAATATACAAAAATATCACCAAAAAGTGTAACCAACAATCAAACTTACACACCCAAAGGTGTGAGATCCGACAAATTAAGACTAAAGGCAAAGTCAATCATTCCAGGTTTTTACTAACAAAAATCAACAAAAATAACTGAACACAAACCAGAGAATTTTGTGCAAAGTGTTTTCTACTGTTGAAATAAAACTGGTCCAATTTAAACATTTCAGCAAGACACACTGATCAGGCATAACATTATGAGCACCTCCCTGTTTTGATGCTCATTGTCCATTTTATCAGGTCCACTTACTATATAGGTGCAATCTGTAGTTCTACAATTACAGACTGTAGTCCATCTGTTTCTCTGCATACATTGTTAGTCACCTTTTACCCTGGTCATCAGTAGTCAGGACCCCCATGGACCCTCAGAGCACTATTTGGGTGGTGGATCATTCTCAGCACTGCAGTAACACTGACGTGGTGGTGGTGTGTTAGAGGGTGTTGCAGTGGTCTGAGTGGATCAGACACAGCAGTACTGCTGGAGTTTTTAAACACCTCAGTGTCACTGCTGGACTGAGAGTAGCCCACCAACCAAAAATATCCAGCCAGCAGTGTCCTGTGATCACTGATGAAGGACTAGAGGATGATTAGCTCATACTGTACAGCAAGAGAGGTCATCTTGCTCTTTACATCTACAGGGTGAACTGACAACGCAGGTGCATCTAATAGAGTGGGCAGTGAGTGGACACTGTTTAAAAATGAGTGAAACGAAGTGTTCATAATGTTATGTCTGATCAGTGTATGGACAGACATGCACATTCAGAGTCTTTCTTAAACTTTAGCAAAACTTTTCCCTCAAAATTCTCATCAGTGGCTGTGGCTCTATTTGGGGTGAGAATCAGGCCTGAATAATCTCTGCAGTGCTGCAGAGCTGCTGCGGCTCCACAGCAGAACTAGATTTTTGCAGTTAACGCATAACTGCTGATTCACCAACCTTTAACGCTGAAGACTGACGTTCAGACTGTTGATCACACAGCAACACAGAGAATGAAACTAAATGATAATTTGGAGGTGAATGGACTTTACATGAATTTATATTTACAAATCACTGGTTTCCTGATACGTTTAATCTGCAGCAACTCATGAAAATGAAGTCAGCATCTCATTCTCCGGCTTCTCGTTCGAATTCTCCCATTCCACCTTATATGGTGCATCAGTACGATCTGGTGCCTCAGGCACAATTTAAGGTGGAACAGAACAATTCTAATGAGAAGCTGGAGGATGAGAAACGACTTCAACCTCGTAAAAAGTCGAACATTGAGAGACATTTTACAAGAAACTCATGGAGAAGTTTCCTGAGATGCGAGAAAAGCAGCTACAGCTGAACTAAGCTTAAAGCAGAGCAAAGTCTGAGTCTGCGTTTATATTTTCAGCTCATACTGAGACATACTTACAGCCAAGATGGTAAAACAGACAGAAAATGTGCCCCTGAATATACACAAAATGCAGCTTTTATATTATCATTCCATTTATTGAAGATGAAGATTTATTTAAATATATCATCCATGTGAAAATGTAACTGCCCTATTAAACATAATGTCACGATTGGCCCCTCCCAGTCTTGTCCATGTGTTTGTGTTGTGTTTTGGTTTAGCCCGCTTGTTCTTTGTTTTGATTTTGTAGTCCAGCCCACTTGTTTAGTGACTCCATCCCTGATTGTTTCCACCTGTGTTCCTACCTGTCCCTCATTTACCCTGTGATTATTTAAGCCCTGTGTTTACCACTAGTTGTCGCTGGTCTTTAAACTGTTTGGATGTGTTTTTGTGTTGATTGATTGTTGTTGTTGTTGTTGTTGTTTGATTCAGTGTTTATTTCAACATGTCTGTACCTACTTCAGTCCGTGTTGGCTCTAAGACCCTGGATCATTTAGACTATGACCCTGGATTTGCCCTTAATAAAAGTCGCTTATCTCTGCATATGCGTCCGCCTCCTTGCTTCCCGGCGTTACACATAATAACTGGTTGTGCCGCTCTTTGCAGTAATAACTGCAATCAAACATTTGCAAACTTGTGATGAGTCGTTTACATTGCTGTGGAGGAATTTTGTCCCATTTTATTTGCAGAATTGTTCTAATTTGGCTAAATTAGAAGGTTTTCAAGCATGTTTAAGGGATTGAAGTCAGGACGACTTCTTAATTTTTTCCATCATTTAACTCGATTAGAGGTGGACTTGTTTGTGTGCTTCGGATCATTGTCCTGCTGCCTGACTCAAGTGCATTTGAGCTTTAAGCCACAAATTGATGGGTGGACATTCTCCTTCAGGATTTTCTGACAGACAGCAGAATTCATGGTTTTTGAGGTGGAATATGGTGTTAGCTTTATGCCAGATGTAAGGGGACCCACGTCTTGCAAAATTTCATTCAACATAATATTATTTCAAATGTCTTGGGGTTATCTAGATGTTTTTTGGCAAATATGAGATGAGCCTTTGTGTTCTTTTTAGTCCACAGTGGTTTGTGCCTTGCAACTCTCCCATGGATGCCATTTTAGCCCAGTGTGTATCCTATCACGGAATCTTGTACATTGACCTTAAATGAGGCAAGTGAGGTCTGCAGTTCTTAAGATGTTTGTCTGGGTTCTTTTGTGGCCTCCTGGATGAGTCATCAATGTGTTCTTGGTGAAATTTTGGTAGGTCAGCCACTCCTGGGAAGGTTCACCACTGTTCCATTTTTCCTCCATTGGTGGATAATGGTTCCCAGTGTGGGTCACTGGATTGGCCAATGTTGTGAGCTTAGTTTAGGGTAAGAGAATGAATCTAACTTGACATACATATTTTTATATCCTTCCCCTGCAGTCATCAGCAGTTTATGTTTGTCATTGTCAAATCGAACATATCCACAGAGAAATCACAAACAACTGAACAAAACAAAGGGGTATATAAATGGTAGTAAGTGAGCCAGATCACTTCCAGGTGTGCAAGTGGGCAGACCCAGGGAGTCCATGTGGAGTTTCCCCAGAAGGACAAACAACACCATCTGTTGATGCACAATTTATCAGCCTTTCTCTACTCTGAACATCAATAGAAATGAAAAAGGGTGAGACATAATACATGGAAAGGAGCTTTGTGTAAAAATTAAACGGAATAAAACTCAATACTTGTATCCATTTTCTGTCTATTGCTTAATATTTTTTGTAATAACCAAATATGCAGGTTTTTAAACAACAGTTTCTAGCTACCAACACAAATTCACATAGTATTAAAGCGCCTCAATGAGGCAGTGCTGTGGGTGTTGGCTTCAAGCTCAGAGTTAAAACCAGGGCAACATTATTAGAGTTATAAGTAAAATCATAGCAAATAGCATTTGATGTTTTTAAATTTATTAACCAAAATAGTCTTTTATTGTGCCTTCTAGGATAAGCAGAAGGATAAGCAGCTTAGAAACTCTGTGTGTGTGCGTGCGTGTGTGTGTGTGTGTGTGTGTGTGTGTGCGCTTAGCTCAACTACTATTAGACTCAAGTTAAAACTAGTTTGTGTGGTGCAACTCATTTTGCTTTAGTAATGCATAGACCTGAACTTAGTACATGCTTAAGTTATGACTAGCCTATATTTGAATGATATTATATTTGAAACATTCGGCTGGTGCCACTGTTGTCTATGACTTCTAATAAAGTGCCAACTTTTTGCAGTACATTTCAAAAATAGCATCGTATGACAGATTGAAAAGATATTATTTCTATCATCCTGCCTTTGCGGAATATAAGCCATAACATGGGACATGAGGACATATTCTCTAGCTTTGGTGTGCTCTTGAACGAAAAAAGAAGGAAATATATTGTTTTCTTATGTGTAGAAAGACCTGAGGCGTTTTGGGCAATTGAGAGCATATTATGATATTATGAATGGATTTGGTGGCAGAAAGTACAGGCTTGATTGTGCTGAAATTGCCTCTGTGCTGGCACTCTGCAGGTGGATCGGGAAATATACATGATCTATGTGGTTTCATTCAGCGAAGAGGCACAGGGAAAAAAAAAAAGAAAGATCATCTGTAATTTTCCCTGCCCCATGATATCTCCTGTGCTTGCCTAAGGGGATCTGTATGGGGTTATGTTCATAATGTAGCTAGGGGTCAAAATATGATTGGAAACATCATACTGTGATATGACAAGTCATTTTTTGGAGGGAGGGTGCGGCCACCTTAATACCACTTTAATGCCACATTAATGGCACAGTTGAAGGGTAACTGTTGAATGTCAGGCAGTGTCAGTGTGTGCTTTTGAGCTATAAGCCATAGGTTAGTCTTGATGCAAAAGGTACACAGAGAACATCTGCAGCAGTGAAGAAGCTATATGAGGTTTAAAGCACTCAGCAATATTCTCAGTGATGCGCTGTATGTATACTGAAACAAACTATTTAAACTCAGTGTATGAAATATACAGGCATTTGGGAGGTCTCACCACCCTACTTAAGGCTTTTACTTAAGACACCCTACTTAAAATTACACGTACTAAATAGTGTTTATAATAAACACTGAAACATATGTCCTCAGCCATGTCAGAAAACTATAACATAACTTGGGACTCCTATACCATTTCTTAATACACCCTCACATCCAGTTAAGCTTTAGCAGTGTAAAACTCATTTCTTCTTATATAAACAAAGTCTATTAAATTCACACTATTTATGCATTTTCTGCTTTCATTTTAAAATGATATTTCAAGATGTGCTGGGATATTGTATAAAGACACAGAGACTGCTTCATATGAGCAGCTGCAGCAGCAGTAAACAGGGCTCCACCTTACATACAGCATTTTAGCTCTGTTTAAAGTTAAATCAGTACTTTGATTCACTTCTTGTTCTCGCTATTTGTCTCGAGAGTACATGAAAACAAAAATATGGCTGTTGTAGTGTAGTGCTTGAGCACTCTGGTGCACTACAATAACACTGATATGGTTTCTGCAGTAGTTCTATGGAGCAGAAGTGAGTTTTATCCTGCTAACCCTTAACTGGAAGTAAGCACTCAACTCTCTGTGAAAATGGTCCATTATTCTTTTGCCTTAAGCTTGACTTTGTTCAGTGTGAAGCAAAAAACTGTGTGTAAACAATGGAAAAATGGTAAACTGTGTGTAAACAATGGAAACAATGTATTCAATTGCATGGAATTGTCTTTGGTACACAAACAAATATTATTTGACATCTGCATAGACATCCTGAAATGCAAATTCCAAGCAGCAGTGTGGCCCTCAAGTACAGGAGTGTGTCTGTGAAAATTTGTGCCCATTCAGTCAAAAGTGCAATTGTGAGGTTATGCACTGGTGTTGGATAAGAAGGCCTGGCACACACAATCCAGCTCATTCAAAAGGTGTTCAGTGGGATTGAGGTCAGGGTTCTGTAAAGGCCACTGCGGTGCCTCCACAACAAACTTGTCAAACCATGTCTTTATGAAGCTCACCTTCTGTACAGGGGCACAGTCACACTAGAACAGGGAAGGGCCTTCCCCAAACTGTTGCCAGAATTTTGGAAGCAGATTGTCTAAAATGTTTTGTGTGCTGTAGCATTAACATTATCCTTCAGTAGGTAATTATTTTGGGCAACACAGTGGTAGGTTGCAAGGCAGTTTAACTAAATTGCACTGAAATGCTCAAAGGTTCTAATTGTATTAACCGTATAAGTATGTGGAACAAACTCCACTTCAACTCTCAGTACTGTATAATTATTTTGGAATCTTACATAGTACATACTTGACTATCACCTTTAAATGAAAATGAATCTGGTCTCTAACGGAAAGTGGTTTCTCTAAAGAAACCAATATCTGAAATATTCTTGTATTACCCACCTCCCCTCATTTATAATGTTTGCAAAGTTATTTTGACGTGTCCAGGATTCTAGACATAAGGTAAAACACGGGGTGACGACCTAATTATTTGTAGTACAATATTATATTTGCCCAATGTGACTTGTATAAAAGAAATGGTCAGATAATAACATCACTGTATTACTGTACTGACTTCATAATTGCTTTATAGTTCCTGCAACTTAACATTATATAGGGATGTAGACCAAATATCTTATCAGACATATACAGTGAAATACAAAAGAAGAACATTTGCAAATCAATTAAAGAAGCTGCTGCTATTCTTAGAACAATGCACTGTCCACTCCAGAGTCCACACCTCAACATCATTGAGTGTTATTTGGATTATAAAAAGCAGAAAGTGCTGTAATAAAGGCAAAGGCTGGGCACACTAAATACTGAGCCTCTGATATTATATTTAGCTTTAAAAGATTCTGTCAAATTATCTGTTAAACTTGCCTACAAATGCATTTGTATTTAACAGCCATTTAAATAAATCACTGTTGTCAGAAGAAAACCTTGTATCTCCATTTTTGTCGTTTTTACATTTTTGACATGATTTGAAAATGCCAGTCGCCCTTTACCTTGTGTGTAAATTTCATGTTGAATGGACCAAAAGAAGTGACCTGATAGCGGTATGACAGCTCTAAATGTAACTGAATCTGGTCTCTAAAGGAAAGCTGTGGTTTTACTGGCCCTCATCATTTACTTTAGAGAAATATAGAGAAATTGTATTTTATGCTGTCAGTTACCCAATATTACTTTTCCAGTACGTGTAAGTGTTTCTGATTTAAACATGTGACATTACAGTGAATTTATTGTATAATTGTACATATCATTACTCCAAATATTTATGCAGATTTTATTTTGTTCTGTTATCAGCTTAATAGGTAGAGTCAGTTAGTCATTTCAGTGTAATTTAGCAAGACTATATTAGTATTTATCAGCATTTTATCAAGACACATCATAGTGGAGTTTGTACCTCACACTTACCTGGTTAATACCTTAGGAAAGTGTAAAAGAAAGAATTATCATAACGTTACATTTTTAGCACACCAATGCCAAAGAAAGCAATGAAAGCAACATTAAAAAATAATGATAAAACAAAAACCAAGTCCAGTAGCTATTTGAGAATTTTATTAGATTATTTTAGTTTTTTTTTTTTTTTGGGGTCACTTTTGATGTGTTGATTGACGTGCACCATATTAACAGTACCTTTCACACTAATAAGAAATGTGGATAAGCACAAATAAACACAACAAAAATAAATGTTTTTTGGAAAATGTCCATGTCTGACATTGCTACCATTACAGCAGAACTGAGGCTACAATGATTTATTCACTCTGGCATGTAAAGTGACACTCAAAGCACACTCATCTAAGTCTGTTTGACATAAAACGTACGTTGAGTTGAGTTGACTATTGAACCAAACCTTAAGTTCCAGACAGCATGCTTTTGATTTAAAAAAAAAAAAACAAAGAACAAAAGTAGAAATGGGAACAATGTTTGTTGTTAAACGATTTCCGGTTTGTTTTGAAAAACAAAAGAAAGATTGCTTGCAGCAACCTCTACTTCTCACAGTCACTAAGAACCGTTTCATGAAACATAAGAGAACGAAAGAAGAAAAAAAAACACAACCAGCATTTTCACAGAAAACAGGTTAGCTGGCATATCAAAGCACACCTTGTGATCCTGTCTGAGCTACAGGTGGAGTAATCTTTTAATCTCATTGTCATATATAAAGGCTACATCTTTTATCTTTCACCCAGCTCAGAGATGTGGTATAGAGAGTTGGACCGAGTTTGGCACTTGCACTGAACCTCTACTGAGGAGCAGCTTGTCCCATGAGGCAGCAGCCATGCTTTTGCAGAAGCCTCTACCTTTGGTATAAAATATGTGCACCGATCTTTTATCTTCAATCGCCCTTTAAGAGTGAGCTAGCAGCTATCAGCAGTTCCCAGGAACGGAGGGAGAAAGAGAGTCAGGCGTGGTAGAGGAGAGGACGAGAGAGAGAGAAGAAAAGGGAAGGTGAAAGAGGGTGAACTCGGAAGACAGACAGGTTGAGCAAGGGGATGAAAGGAGGCAGTGGGAAGAGAGAGAGAGAGAGAGAGAGAGAGAGAGAGAGAGAGAGAGAGAGAGAGAGAGAGAGGGAGAGGGAGAGGGGGAGAGAGAATACAATGGAGAAAGTCTTTCTCCATGTCTTTCACACAAATTTGCCTCTGAATGGTGTTGAAGAGGAGCGTCTGGTTTTATATATTTATTTTTGGCAGGGCCAGCACTTACATAAAGCCTGGATTTCTGCACTGTTCACCAGCTATGAGAAAATTAACTGACCCAGTTCAAGCCTGAGTTTACTGAGCAGACCTTCTGTGTCAGTGCAGCCATTCACTTTGCTTCACTTGAACACAGAAGAAGTTTGCTTTAAATTTGGCAATGATCACTATTTACCCCTTAAAGAAACCATTATCTGAAATACTCTTGTATTACCCACCTCCCCTTACCGAAGTCCATTTATGATGTGTAGTTATGTTGAGGTGTCCAGGATTCTAGACATGGGGTAAGACAAGGGATGACCACCTAATTATTTATACCACAATACTGTATTTCCATAATGTGATTTGTACATGATTTGTACTCTCTGTAATCTCCATGTTTGTGGTTTTTCAGTTTTTGACATGATTTGAAAATGCCTGTCGCCCTTTACTGTGTGTAAATTTCATGATGAATGGACCAAAAGAAATGGCCTAGAATATATTGGAAAAATCTCTGGTTCCATTGAGTTATGTTAAAAAAGTGTGTTTTTTTTCCCTTCTCCTGTAAAGATACCATGTTGGAGATACAAGGTTTTCTTCCAACAACAGCTAAATGAAATCGTGGTGTCTGACTTTTGCACAGAAAGTCACCTGATCAGGACTCTTATATCTTCAAACAATAATTTGTTAAACAACAGATTTTGTTTCAGATGTTCTGAACTACAGGTAGTAGATGTGTAAAATAAGAAAAATAAACACTAGCTTTCCATGACTTATTGCCTTGATGCTGGTGTCCCTAGGTAGCTCTTACATAGATGAAGGACTGGTAGCTAGCTAGCGCCAGTGCACTTAACTGTAATTCTTAATGTTTTATTAAGACATTGATCATGCTCTTTTACTATTCAAAAAGAAATGAAATATATGACCTTTTATATACTACTCACCTATATCTAAGCACAACAATCTAGATAATGAATCATGACCATCCACAGTTATCTTGTACATTGTACCTAAGTCTGTTTGAAGAATGAAATCAACTGATTGTGCACTCACTGCACATAAAATGCTTTTTGGATCTGCTTTGAGAAGATGCTTAAACCAAAATATATATAATTAATCCATACCAATATAAGCAATTTAATTTAATTAATTTATATTAGTTATTGTGAGGTAATCGGAGTAGCAAGGTTTATTTCAAGGGTGGCAGATGCCAACCTGCGTCATCCAAAAATGCCAAGTTAGAAAGCTAGAAAAACTCAGGTTCTCTGCCTGATCAAGACTGTGTGGATGTTTAAGAGACAATGACATAGTCATGGCAGTACAATCAGTGGCAGTGCACAGTAAATATGCCTTCTTTTTTTAAGCTTTTATTTTCTGGCAGAAATCATACTTTACTTCTGTGTGAGATATTGAATTATGGTTGTCTGATGGCCTGCAAGTCAAAGCCTTCCGTATTTGTAACACAACATCATCATCATTGTGAGTAAATTTCTGCCATAGCTTAACGGTATGCTCTATATTTTGTGCTGTTGTTTTCTGGAGGCATATGTGTCTTCATGTGAAAACACTTTTGGTGTTGAATTTGTTTTGCAAATGGAGAAAAAACGATTTTTAATAGATCCAGATATGTGACATGTGGACGAGGCCTTATAAAAGTTGTTTTTTGCTACTGTGCCTTTAATATTGAAGTATGTCAATGACGTCTATTGTGACTGGCTGCCCTGTATTGTGGCTTATTCAAAAATCAGTCCACACTGATACATTCCTCATTGACCACGTTAATGGTGAAGGTAAAGTGCCATAGACTGAATAGTGGATATACTGTATGTAAATATGTTGCATTTTATGACATGACAAATACAGTGATTTTGAAATGGACTCACTTCATCGTAGCTCATGAATAATAAGATTATGAAATAGATCTTGAATAATAATCTTAAAATTAATTACTGGTTCATAAATCTAGGGTCTAGGGAATTGATTATCAGAACTAACTTTCATTGGAACAAGCACTGTTTTACAGGTCAATTAGAAACGGTCAATTAGAAAAACACCATGTCCATTTTCTAACAGCAATGAAAAAAACTTAGCACTGTTCATTACAATGTAGCTCTAGGTCTACTCAGTTCACTTTGCAGTTCTATTGAGCTTTTATACTTTTGTACCTTGAAAGTACCAGGATTCTGCTCATGGTGGTGAAAAAAAACGGCCGTCATTATTTGCTGTGCTCTTTCTCTGTCAGCTGGAGGCGTGGCATGGCTTAGCTGATCCTCATTAGAGCACTGAGAGTAGCTTAAGGGACTGTTTGGTGTAGGCATCCCAGAGGACTGGCCATTCAGCAATGAGCTAAAAGACCAGCCATGCTTTTCCATCCATCTGGAGCCTGCTGCGCTGAATGTGGAAGCCAGTGGTGCACTGCCAGCCTTTGAAGGCCTTTTAGTTCTGGCTCTGTATGTTTTCTTTGGTTCTTTTTTGGTGGACCTGCAGCAAAATGCATCTGAATGGTGGTCAGCAAGTCCAGTGATAAATAACAAGTTTCTTTTTCAAATGATACTTGAAGGCATCCGTTTTTGTTTCATATTTTCTAAAATGTTGTATTTTTACTGAGTGAAACTTCAGATCTAGTGCATTCTTAAACCTGTGGGAGAAAGTTTTAGAATGTGCAAATTTGTCTCTATTAGACTAAAGTGCAGTCCTTCTGTGACATGGATTCCAATTTGCAAATATCAAATTATCGAAAGAATTATGTGCATGAAAATATGTTATGACCTGACTTCATACCTCATCTCAAACCACCCACACAATCTGCAACAAATTTTACACAAATGAAACATAATTCAGGCTTTTTTCCATCTGTCTTGGCCACCATTCTGACCACAGGGAGTACTGACCGCACATATACTTCCGCAGACATGCATCATTTGGTGCTCTGACCTCATGATAGCAACTAAAGATCTACAGAGGAAGCCAAGTATGACTGATGACTGGGAGTAAAACATTTGCTTCCTGATAATGTGAGCCTGATGTATCTGTGACCTGCCAGTTAGAGCAACACGCAAGCAGTAAGCTGACAAGAGAGAACTATCATAGTATAAAGAGGAAATTAATTGGCATGATTTCATTTTTGTCTGACAGATAGAGGAGGGAAAGATGGAACAGCAGGAAAAATGTGGGGGGGGGGTAATATAATACTGTTGCAGATCACTAACATGTCACTGAACATCTTTCAAATGGTTTAATGTGTCTGCATCTCTGCTACATGCTGTAACTCTATTTTTCCTTTATTACAACCCCAATTCCAATGGAGTTAAAACATAAATAAAAACAGAATATGATGATTTGAAAATCCTTTTCAACTTATATTCAATTGAATACACTACAAAGACAAGATATTTAATGTTCAAATGGATAAACTGTATTGTTTTTTATTCACTCATTTTGAATTTGATGCCTGCAACACATTCCAAAGAAGTTGGGACACAGTGTCCTGTGGTCTGCCGAGTCCACATTTCAAACTGTTTTTGGAAATCATGGACGTCGTGTCCTCCGCGCCAAAGAGGAAAAGGACCGTCTGGATTTTTATCATCAAGTTCAAAAGCCAGCATCTCTGATGGTATGGGGGTGTGTTAGTGCCCATCTGTGAAGGCATCATTAATGCTGAAAGGTACATACAGGTTTTGGAGCAACATATGCTGCCATCCAAGCAACGTCTTTTTCAGGGACATCCTGCTTATTTTAGCAAGACAATGTCAAGCCACATTCTGTATGCGTTACAACAGCGTGGCTTTGTAGTAAAAGAGTGTGGGTACTAAACTGGCCTGCCTGCAGTCCAGACCTGTCTCCCATTGAAAATGTGTGGCGCATTATGAAGCACAAAATACGACAACAGAGACCCCGGACTGTTGAGCAACTGAAGTTGTACATCAAGCAAGAATGGGAAAGAATTAAACCTACAAAGCTAATTAGTGTCCTCAGTTCCCAAATGCTTATTGAGTGTTGTTAAAAGGAAAGGTGATGTAACACAGTGGTAAACATGCCCCTGTCCCAACTTCTTTGGAGCGTGATGCAGGCATCAAATTCAAAATGAGTGAATATTTGCAAAAAACAATAAATTTTATCAATTTGAACATTAAATATCTTGTAGTGTATTCAATTGAATATAGGTTGAAAAGAATTTGCAAATCATCGTTTTCTGTTTTTATTTATGTTTTACACAACGTCCCAACTTCATTGGAATTGGGGTTGTATATATATATAAGAGCAGTGGTGTCAGTAAGCCTTACTGGATTTGTACAGATATGGACTGGTTAAGAAAACAAACATTGCAAGACATAAGATGTTGTGTATAACAAAAAATAGCATTGAATAAGCGTAGCTTTGCAATATATGCACACACATTTTCTAAGCCACTTATCCTCTTGGATCTTGGGGGCTACTGGAGCCTATCCCAGCACTCATTGGGCATAAGGTACAATAGACCCTGGGCATGTCAGCTTTCAAATACATTTCCATTTACTATAGCAATAATCAATGTGAAACTGTACTTTAAAATATTTTATTGCATGTGGAGGTTTATAGAGGGGTCACAGCGGGGCATGAGAGGGTATGTGTAATGCTAATATCATCTTTGTATGAAATGACTGTTGTTTGTTATTCAGAGATTGGTCTTGACATGCGTCCTACCTCTGTGGCCATGCCATCATTCAGCTTCTTCAAGCCTCTGAACACTGAACAGTGTAAGTTTAATTCCAATCTATTCTACTACACTTTCTTCCTCTTGTCCTTTCTCACTCTCTCCACCTCTCTGTGAGGGAGCCAGTTTCATCTTGCTGTTTTTCTTATCACCTTCCACACATGGTCAGGTGCACCAGAACAAGCTCCCTCTCATACAGGGATCAAGAGCTTTGTGGGTTAACAATTCTGAATCTTAATCAAATTACCATTCCAACCATTAAACCTGAATGACCTTCAGTGGGGCCATTATCACAGGAAAAAGTTTTAGAAAGAGAGAAATTGGATAGTAAAGAAAGAAAGAAAGAAAAACAGAAAAGCAGAAGGAAGGATAGCTGAAAAAGAAATGGGGAGAAAAAGTGAAGTAAGTGCATAACAGTGAGTTTAAGTGGAGGATTAATTAGAATGGTTTCATCAAGGAGATCTGTGCCTCACATGAAGAGGGACTACATGCAGTGAATTGAGGGGTGGGGGTTTTGGGGGCAGCGGGTGAGATGAAACACACATCCCTGGGCTATTGGCCTCACAGCATGCTTGCTGGGCTCTGCACAGAGCTAAATATTAATGTTTCAGCCTCTGTCTCTGAATAACACCAGCAGCAGGACATCAGCACAATGTTCAAACTTCACTGGACAGGACTCAGCTGAATAAACAATTAAATCTGTATGTTATTGAGATCATGTGGTCAGGAAAGTAAGACCACAGCATTTGTATTCCTAAAGACACCACTTGGACAAGTTGTAATAATGAAACATATGTTTTCTAATATACCACATTTGATCAAGAATCAATTGTTATCTGGTTTTCTCAGATAATCCTATAAATGTTATTTCTGTTATCATGCTTTATTTGTGTGTGTTTTTCAATTTGTCCTGCTAGAGTCCTACTGAACACAATCCTATGATCTCAGCAGGGTTTCTAACCCTGCAAAACAAGTGTAAAATAAAATAAATAAAATCTTACAACCTAAAACCTTCTAAGCGCTACAAAATGCTGTGCTAGTTTTCGAGCAAAGGTAAAGTGATGCCTTTAAAAGTGAAAAAAAGTTTGCCTGTTTTTATTTTGGACTCCAAATAGATGCCAGCCACAGCAAAACAAAACAAAAATAAATAAAATACTGTGTTGATGTTTCACTCTGCTGTTCTGCAAGTGGCAAAGGACCGTCCCTGTGACTGCAGCCATTAATAGGAGTGGGGATGCTCTCTACCTCAGTTGCTGTTGATCATTTAAATGAATGGCATGAATAAACAGAACAACCTAATTCAAATGCAGCCAATAGACAGGCTGGGTTGTTATCTTGTGTGCCCTCATGCAAATAGCTTCTTCAATCTTCAATTTTTTGGAATAACTGAAGTTTAGGAGGAGTAACATGCCTGAAATCCCTTCTCCCTCCAATCCTTACCCTATGAATAAACAGTATTTTCTGTCTCCTGTGACAAAATTCTCACAATCTGTCTCTTATGGGCTCCATCTCGACCCAGCCACATCTCAAGTTCAGATCTGCCTCTGATCAGTTCCAACGCATCTCAGATTTGCAATTCATTCCTAACTCAACTGAACTTCTTGAGTAAACTCCATGTCGACTCAACTCCGTCTTGGCTCAACTCAATCTCAACTCATCTCTACAACCCATTTCTGACTCAACTCACCTCCTTTTCAGATCTGCTCTATTTCAAATCAGTTTCATCTTGGACCAGTTCCTACCCATCTCTGCTCTGCATCTTATTTCTGAATCAGTTTGGCTCCATCTCAGATCAGCTTCTACACAATCAGCTCTGAAACTCAATGCCGTCTTAACGTGGCTTAACCTTGGACTGGATCCACCTTGGATTTGCTTAAGCTTGGATCAGCTCCATCTCAATTGGGCTCCATCTCAGCTCAACTTAAACTGAATTCTTTAACTTCTTCCTAGCTCCACTCCATTTAACTCAGTTCTGTCCCCACTCAGCTCTATTTTCACTCAGATCCACTCACAGGCCTGGGCCCCAAGCACCATTCATTTCAATACCCCTATGCACTAGACTTCAACTTGTTTAGCCACACTCTTCAGCAGTCTCATTTCATTTGCCCCAGCTACTACATGGTTCACCACCTTTTCTGGCTCCATCTGTCATCCCTCACATCTGACATTTCCTTATACTTCTGACACCATCGCTTCTTAGCTGCACAGCTCTGCAAAGCTAGTCTGCCTCTCCTTTTCCTCCACTCCCACTCCTTCATCTCTGAATCTCCATACCCTACCATTCATCCCCCAAAGGACACCCTCTTAGTATGCTTCCACTTTTCCCATCAGACTGGACTAACATTGGTTCGCTTGTGAAGATGTGGCCTGGGAACCTGCTGCTGTCCTGGTCATTCCAGCTGCTCTTCTGCCACTGCTGATTGGGCTTCCATCATGAAATTGCCGCTGTGCTCTCATCCCAACCAGCCCTCAGTTTTTGGGAACCATGTCATTTTGCCATCACAGACCTTTTGGGAGCTTGCATTTGAAGCAAATGTTTTGCATCCACCATCATAACTGAACATTAAATTTACTGCTAACAGGATAGTCCATGCCAGACCACCTCCTGCAATGAACAAAACATTATTTTGCTGACTCCATTATCATACCCATGAACTCCCATACCCAGCAGCTTCCCTCTAACAGCCATTCCTACTCCATGTTCATTCCATCCAAGTGGGTATATTCTGCTTCACTCTTGTCTAACCCTTTACCTGCCATATTTATCACAATTTTCAAAATCTGGCATAGACCAGTGGATGATGGGTTCCCCCCTGTTGAGTTCTCGTTCCTCTCAAAGTTCCTTCTTTGCGTCACTGGGAGTTTTTCATTGCTGTTTTTGCCCTCGGCTTGCTCATTAGGGATTCAGACCTGGATGTCTGTCAAGCAACTCGCAACCATGTCACCACCAAGACATTACACTGAATCAAATTCACCTGCACCATCTTTCTATCCTTCAGCCTCAGTAACACTACTACACACTCAGACTACCATATAGACATACTAAAATAGACCTTTTTTCTGCCTAGGCCAAACTGTACACTACACCTAACTCAGATACCAAATGCTAGACCTTCTGACCAACCCCTTGCTTTGATTCTATATCCCTCTGGCATACAGTCCTACCAATGTCTCGACTGAAGCAGATACAGTTTCCCACCATTTCAGAATGAGCTCTTGCAAGACAGAAAATTCTGATCCACAATCTTTCTCATCATGTAAAGTTCCCTCAAGAATACTCTATATACACCTGACTCTTCTAGAACTGAACAGTTTCTGAGTTCTTCCTGGAGTACTTTTGGGGGTCCAGAACTCGAGCCCGATTATCAGAGTTCTCACCCATCCTTCAATCAGTCTTCCTTCACTACCACCATATGTCAAAGGCCCAATCTGAAGCGGCACAATCAAATTAAAATGATATATGACTTACACCAAATGCAGCCTATAAGCCAAGACATGTTTGATATCTGATGTATGCCTCTTTATTATAGACCATGCTAAGTTGATGTTGTTACATTGGACTTGGACTCACCAAACTCATCTCTGTAAATACATATCAAAGTATTTGCTTCAAAAATCTTTTAAGAAAGGTATATCAATAAGTTAAAAAAAACAGTAAGATGTATAGACAGACTGTATTTAAATATTTATGGTAAAATTGGAACTACAACCCCAATTCCAATGAAGTTGGGATGTTGTGTAAAACAAATAAAAACAGAATACAATGATCTGCAAATCCTTTTCAACCTATATATCAATTGAATACACTACAAAGACAAGATATTTAATGTTCAAACAGATAAACTTTATTGTTTTTTGCAAATATTCACTCATTTTGAATTTGATGTCTGCAACACCTTCCAAAGAAGTTGGGACAGGGGCATGTTTACCACTGTATTACATCATCTTTCCTTTTAACAACACTCAATAAGCATTTGGTAACTGAGGACACAAATTGTTGAAGCTTTGTAGGTGGAATTCTTTTCCATTCTTGCTTGATGTACAACTTCAGTTGCTCAACAGTCCGGGGTGTCCGTATTTTGCACTTCATAATGCGCCACACATTTTCAAGGGGAGACAGGTCTGGGCTGCAGGCAGGCCAGTCTAGTACCCGCACTCTTTTACTATGAAGCCACGCTGCTGTAACGTGCAGAATGTGGCTTGGCATTGTCTTGCTGAAATAAGCAGGGACGTCCCTGAAAAAGACGTTGCTTGGATGGCAGCATATGTTGCTCCAAAACCTGTATGTACCTTTCAGCATTAATGGTGCCTTCACAGATGTGCAAGTTACCCATGCCATGAGCACTAACACACCCCCATACTATCAGAGATGCTGGCTTTTGAACTTTGCGCTGATAACAGTCCAGACAGTCCTTTTCCTCTTTGGCCCGGAGGAAACGACATCCATGATTTCCAAAACCAATTTGAAATGTGGACTCACCAGACCACAGGACACTTTTCCACTTTGCTTCAGTCCATCTCAGATGAGCTCGGGCCCAGAGAAACCGGCGGCATTTCTGGGTGTTGTTGATATTTGGCTTTCACTTTTCATGACAGAGTTTTAACTTGCACTTGTAGATGGAGCGACGAACTGTGTTCACTGACAGTGGTTTTCTGAAGTGTTCCTGAGCCCATGTGGTAATATCCGTTACAGAATGATGTCGGTTTTTAATGCAGTGCCGCCTGAGGGATCGAGGGTCACGGGCATTCAATGTTGGTTTTCTGCCTTGCCGCTTACTTGCAGAGATTTCTCCAGATTCTCTGAATCTTTTGATGATATTATGGACTGTAGATGCTGAAATCCCTAAATTCCTTGTAATTGCACATTGAGAAATATTGTTCTTAAACTATTTACTCACGCAGTTGTTCACATCCTTGCTTGTCAACGACTGAGCCTTTCAGGGATGCTGCCTTTATACCCAATCATGACACTCACCTGTTTCCAATTAACCTGTTCACCTGTGGAATGTTCCAAACAGGTGTTTTTTGAGCATTCCTCAACTTTCCCAGTCTTTTGTTGCCCCTGTCCCCACTTCTTTGGAACATGTTGCAGGCATCAAATTCAAAATGAGTGAATATTTTCAAAAAAACAATAAAGTTTATCCATTTGAACATTAAATATCTTGTCTTTGTAATGTATTCAATTGAATATAGGTTGAAAAGGATTTGCAAATCATCGTATTCTGTTTTTATTTATGTTTTGCACAACATCGCAACTTCACTGGAATTGGGGTTGTATTTCCCATATCCGCATAGCATCCCACTTTGTATTTCTATAATGCTATACTATTTTTATTTCACATATACTGTTTTTAATTGCAGGGGCTCGAGTGTTATTTGCTGAAATTTATTGGCTTACTTGTTACAATTAAAATGACTAGAGCTAGTAGCTGAAATCTACCAGCTGAATTTTGAAGTGGATTCACTTTTACAGACATGCCAGAATGTACTTATACATGCTTATACGTATGATTTAGTCACAATGATAAACTTGTCTACCACAGTTTTCTTTTGTTGAATTGTGCAATACAGCACTGTAGGGAAAAAACCTTTGCAACCAAGACAACCGCAAGATGTTACATTTTCATCTTGACGTTTGAATGACGTTTCCTGGCATGTAATAGTGACTTGCAGTAATGTAGTTACAAGGTTTACTGTTTTTGCAAAATGTGGGCATTCTATTTACAATATTGTGAATGTAAATAAACATTTTAGATTTCTGAGGCAGTTAAAAACACATTTGTGAAATGATATGTTTTAAACCAGAGCAATTAAAGATGTTGAAGGATATGCAGTATGTAAACAGTTAAGCTTAGCCTATCATGTCATGAAATTTCAGTGTGTTTGGCAAACTAATCCCACTATATGACCACAATTTATCTGGCAAAATTAAATACTCCCAGGTACTATGACTGGCATCAAAGTCTCTAGTGGTATCTCATTTCACATGACAGGTAGATTACTATGAAACATATTTTAACAGAAATAAACAAGGTGTCAAAGGAAAGAACTCTTTATTATTGTAGTTATGCAATGATAATGGAAAGCTAATATAGAATAAGACTGTTAATATGATCACCACCAAGCAATAGACGTTAAAGTGATAAACATTAATATCTGTAATGTGAAAATCTGCAAAGTGAAATGTGACTATTAACAACTCTGAAAACACTGAAAATGGCAAAAAAAACTGCTTTATGACTCTTAAATACCATTTCTAAAACTATTTAAGCATTTATTAATCTAATCTATGTAAATTATCAGCAAAGTGTCTCACAGCTACTCAGTTAGAATGAATGGTGTTGATGTGATTGCAATGTGTTATTGCAACACTTGGGGGAAATTTAAGGATCTAACTACAGTGTGTCTCACTGCTTATGAGAAGTGCTTCGGTTTGCCTCCAGGCAATTAGCACTTAGGACTGCTAAGGGGTGTGGGCTCTGCACCGACCCTGCCAGGCCAGCCATCTCAATAAATATTGACTCAGTCATACTTCTCTTTCTCTCTCTCTTTCAGCCCAGTTAATTAAAATGTGGACTGGTTAGCTCTGTGTTGCCATCTTGAATGTAACGCAGGGCATTAATCACCGCCCACCAGAGCCTACAAGTGAAAACTATGAACAGTGAAGAGAGAGAGAGAGAGAGAGAGAGAGAGAGAGAGAAAGATAAGAGGATGAGATAAGAAGATGAGGAATGTTTGGAAGAACTAAGAAGAAAGATTTAGCAGAAAGGACAGTGGATTTAAAAGAGTATACGTATGGAATAAGGTAATAAAGAGATATCAAAATACTGTAGGTAAATAAAGAGGGAGAGAGGAAAGTGACAATGGTATAACTAGGATCTTATAGGCTCCAGGTGCAAAAATTAAAGCAAAATAACATAACATTTCTTGCTTACTCACTATTGCTATGTCTCAACTAAGTTAGCACTCTGGTGTAGGCAAGTGGTTGTTTTTGTAGCTACCCATGAGTCCTGGTTACAAAATTAGTGTAGACAACATAAAGTAGTGAAATAAGCAGTGATGCTAACAAAGAAACATTTGAACTATTTGGTCTGTAGTTTCAAAATGTGACCCCGTGACACATTCAACACACTCACAGATTCTTCCGCTGAGAGAGTCCAAAGCACAGCCAACATTACAAAAAGGTCTCCACATCTCTAAATCTTAATTAATGAAGTTTAAAAACTCAACACATTTGACTCTTAGTTATTACATTTGGTTATTTTTGTTGATTTTTGTTAGTAAAAACCTGGAATGATTGATTTAGACACAAGAAATTTAAGATTGTCTCACTTATTTCCACCACCACTAGATATGAGAGAAGAATGCGTTCTCCTAAGGTCCTCCTGCTTGAAGGTGACTTTTACAAACAGTTGTTCCCAGTGGACCAGCAGTGAGAAGCTTATGGGAGGATAGATATGGAGAAAAAGAAAGGGGGGTGGGGGCACAAACACATAAGAGATTACAAGCTGCCATTAATATCAGAAAATAGCAGTTGGCTGCATGTCTCTCACAGATAAACAGGCACAGAATTAAAGAAAGAACAGACGCAACTGTCTCGCAGTGCTTGAGATTATCCACAAGATGCAACCAAGCTCTATGATATCATCAAGCCTTTTCAGCATTTTCTATGTGAATGGATCTGTTTAGAAATAGTAATGAAGCTGTGCGCAACACCTACAATAACTACAATAAGTGATACCTACAAAAAAGGGATGTCTTTATTGTTGTAAACTAGGCCCAGAAATGGAATAAAAGACAAATCGGTGTGTTGTGAGCAGAAGCTCATTTTTTCCATTTTTGTATTCTAACCCAAATATGAAATGTCTAATCTGATTAGTACAAACTCAATTAATTTTTTTTCTCCTTTTCCATAGGCTATTTACAGTCAGCTCCATAATTTTGATAAAAAAGCCTTATTAAAATTACCTTTTTAACAAAACCATATATTACAATAGATTTTATATACTTATACCCCCCTTTGTTTGACCCCCTCCCTGTATTGGACACTCTATTAAACCTAATTCACATTTGCAACCTGCCTCTGTCCCTATATTACAGGGAGAGAGAATATGTGGCAATAAAAATAGTGGAGTAACCTTAGTTTCCTAAAAATAGATGAGCCAGTGAGTTGTGTGACAATTGTGCTAGTTAGTGATGTTGTGTTTTGATACTTTTTCACAGTAAATATCAGTGTTAGTGATATAACTGCTCAAACACGGAAGTAATTCATCTTTGCCATGTTTGTAAAGTTACATAAGAGCAGTAACTACAGTCTGACCATTTACAACATTCCATACATCTGGAAACTCTTTAAAACAACATTAATGTTAGACAGAGGAAAATGGGAAAATGTCATGTTAATTCACACAATATGATCAAAAGACAATTAGGTATAACTGGCTATGTTAACTCTCTGTTTGCACAACAATATTCACACAACTAGATTCATGTAAACATTAGACACCTGACTAACTTGTCATGGGATCCTTAGCTTACCTTTATCGTCATGCATGCAGCTCTCAAAGAAAAGCGTGAAGACCTTGTCAAGCCGAACCAAACAAACAATACTTCAGATAAACACCTTTAAAAGGAAGTAAAAATAAGAGTCATTTACATTACAGACATTATAAAGGAGGACATTGTTTGCATTCTCTTTAGTAAAGAACACTATTGCTATAATGTTTTCCGTACTATGACAACCGCTGGGTGGAAATATGGAAATATGAAAAGGATCTTTTATTGGCACCCCTAGAACTCCATATGAACAATATTTAGCTGAAGCATTGTTCCAGTTCATGTTTCAAGAAACTCTTAAGTGGTCATCCAAGACTTTCTGTTTCCCAGGGGTATAAATATGAGGAAACACAGAGTTCAAATTTATTTATGGCTTCTCCCAAAAGGCATCAAAAACTCTGTGGACTTCTTTGGAGATGGCAACAACGTTATAACATAGAAGGTAAGACACCTCAAGGGTGCCAGGTTTCAAAGTATGCTTTTGGGACAGGCTCTACTTTGCTATTTTTTCTATTTTTTAAAAAGTGACTGTGCGTTAACCTTTGCAGAAAGTGTTACTTCTTTAAAAGCTTTTGTGTTTACTTGTTTCGCTTCAGAAATCAACAAAATATTTCATTTGGCTAAGGGTGCCCAAAATAATGCTTTCAACTGTACTTTCTTCAGTCACTGAATGTCATCTCTCAAGGTGCTGCACAGGGAGCCTAAAGTGATACATTTATGGAATTATGCCAAATATTCTGTTCATCCAAAGACCTTTGGGAGTTTGGAGGTAGGTGCTTTTTTGGAAAAAGGTGCTCTGCTGAGCTACACTTTATCACTACCGTAGCTATGAGTCTGCTGACTTTTTTTAGGATCTATTTATTAACTGAACTGCAATTCTACCAGTCATTGCCTCCTTAAGCTCCAACCCCTTTACAATTAATCTTCTCTCCCACCTCCATTCCTGAGACAGAATGTCTGCATACATTATTACAAAAAAAAAGAAGTAGTCTTAAAGTCTCACTCAAATGTCTTTCCATGCCTCCTCCCTACTGCACACTCCTCACCAAGATATCATTATGTAATGCTGTACCTCGTAAAGCCTTCCCACAGCCCACCTACTTACAGTCGCATTAACACTCTATCCCTTCCCACCCGTTCAGACTTATTTCTCATTCCAACTGGACAACATGTAACATTACACTGCTGCACTCTCCCTGTTGGGCTAAATCCACACCCGTCTGCTGTCTCAGTGCTGGCCACTGCCTTACATATTTAATGTGTAAACTCCATCGCAACCGTAGGAATGCTTTTTAATAAACCACGGAGACCGCTACAACTCAAGTGGGTCATTTCTCCTACATGAAGGCAGAGAATTTGTTGTTTTCGTCCTTGACTGCAATGATGACACAAGAAACAGAAAGTTGTGCAGGTTTATGTTCACCAAAAAAGATCGTACCAAATGTGACCCAAGCGAATAAGCAAGGCGGCAAAGATTTGACGCAATGGGGTCATTACACTAAGAGAGAAATTCATCTAAGCCTGTGTGTGCTTGTAATGGATATGGCAGCAGAGAGAACCATCCATTTTCACCCTCATCCCCTCTCGCCTTCCCTCTCTCTTCTTCCCTCTCGCTAGAGAGTTTTCATCATTGCAGACTCAAACGGTCAACCCACCAGCAAAGGCTAATTCTAATGTTCCGTCACTCATTATTCAACATCATGTCTCTTCCTTTTATTTTATTATTCAACTCAGCATAGGGGCCTCGCATGTCACAACGGACAAATTGCACATCCCAGCCTGATCCTTCAACAAGAAAAAGAGAGAGAGAGAGAGAGAGAGAGAGAGAGAGTAAGTAATCACCACATGAACGGAAGTAATTGTGCTTCAATCACTGTGTACCCTTTATCTAGATTTCCTCCTGTGTCCTGCAGGAGAAGCAACAGAGTAGTCAAAGTGAAAGCAAAGGAGCCTCGACTTTCATTCAGCTTGAAGATTTGATTCTTGGATTGAATCCAAGGTAACAGGAATCTCCAATGGTCTGCCTATTTTATAATGACAGTTAGGGCCCCACTGCAGTGTAAAGGTGAAGTGGGGCCTTGAGTACACCGATGCAATGCATGGTTTATCACTGAAAATAATGGATCATTTATTTAGGTCGTCATATTTGGAGGTAATGGAAGACTGAAGTTCTAGACTAGTTTAGGGACAGTACAGTCCTTAATTTGATGTGCTGGAAAAGAATTTCTACCAACTGCCTTGTAAACAAGGTACTGTGTGACATTTTATCAAGCTGCTATGAGAAACTGGTGCTTCATTTTCTTATTAAATATATCAATATTCTTCCACAAACCTAAACTATGTGTGGATGTGGTCTTCTATAATAATAAATGAATTTATTATTATTGAATTTATTTTTTTTATGATGTCACAAAACCCAGCGGATTTACAACCCCAATTCCAATGAAGTTGGGACGTTGTGTGAAACATAAATAAAAACAGAATACGATGATTTGCAAATCCTTTTCAACCTATATTCAACTGAATACACTACAAAGACAAGATATTTAATGTTCAAACGGATAAACTTTATTGTTTTTTGCAAATATTCACTCATTTTGAATTTGATGCCTGCAACACGTTCCAAAGAAGTTGGGACAGGGGCATGTTTACCACTGTGTTACATCACCTTTCCTTTTAACAACACTCAAGCATTTGGGAACTGAGGACACTAATTGTTGAAGCTTTCTAGGTGGAATTCTTTTCCATTCTTGCTTGATGTACAACTTCAGTTGCTCAACAGTCCGAGGTCTCCGTTGTCGTATTTTGCACTTCATAATGCGCCACACATTTTCAATGGGAGACAGGTCTGGGCTGCAGGCAGGCCAGTCTAGTACCCGCACTCTTTTACTACGAAGCCATGCTGTTGTAACACATGCAGAATGTGGCTTGGCATTGTCTTGCTGAAATAAGCAGGGACGTCCCTGAAAAAGACGTGTCTTGGATGGCAGCATATGTTGCTCCAAAACCTGTATGTACCTTTCAGCATTAATGATGCCTTCACAGATGCAAGTTACACCTGCCATGAGCACTAACACACCCCCAGACCATCAGAGATGCTGGCTTTTGAACTTTGCGCTGATAACAGTCCAGACAGTCCTTTTCCTCTTTGGCCCAGAGGACACGACGTCCATGATTTCCAAAAACAATTTGAAACAAATTCATCAGACCACAGGACACTTTGCGTCAGTCCATCTCAGATGAGCTCGGGCCCAAAGAAGCCGGCGGCGTTTGTGGGTGTTGTTGATATTTGGCTTTCGCTTTGCATGACAGAGTTTTAACTTGCACTTGTAGATGGAGTGACGAACTGTGTTCACTGACGATGGTTTTCTGAAGTGTTCCTGAGCCCATGTGGTAATATCCGTTACAGAATGATGTCGGTTATTAATGCAGTGCCGTCTCAGGTCTCAGGCATTCAATATTGGTTTTCTACCTTGCCATTTACTTGCAGAGATTTCTCCAGATTCAGAGAATATTATGGACTGTAGATAATTAAATGCACGTTGAGAAACGTTGTTCTTAAACTGTTGGACTGTTTGCTCACGCAATTGTTCACAAAGTGGTGAACCTCACCCCATCCTTGCTTGTGAATGACTGAGCCTTTCAGGCATTCTCCCTTTATACCCAATCATGACACTCACCTGTTTCCAGTTAACCTGTTCACCTGTGGAATGTTCCAAACAGGCGTTTTTTGAGCATTCCTCAACTTTCCCAGTCTTTTGCTGCCCCTGTCTCAACTTCTTTGGAATGTGTTGCAGGCATCAAATTCAAAATGAGTGAATATTTGCAAAAAACAATAAGGTTTATCCGTTTGAACACTAAATATCTTGTCTTTGTAGTGTATTCAGTTGAATATAGGTTGAAAAGGATTTGCAAATCATCGTATTCTGTTTTTATTTTTGTTTCGCACAACATCCCAACTTCACTGGAATTGGGGTTGTACATAAATTCACCTAATCTACAGTAGTTTAGCCACACTCAATTGCACTTACCTTAAGTGATAAGTTATAATGTTCTAGCCTAGACTGCTTTTCACTTGATGCACAATACAGATGGCCAATCGGAACATAGGTAATTTACATATTTTATTTTTGAAGGCACAGTACCAAAACTTGTGTGTTTTTTTCGGAGGGAGTAAAGAGAGTTTGTAAAATGGCCGGTTAAAAATAATTATGGCTGTTTTTGATATATAAACCCACACAAACATCATAACTTGACCTTAGGAAAAAATGAAAAACAACATATAGGACCTTTTAAAAGGAAAGCTGTCTTAAAACATCAACAGTCCTTGGTACCAGCTTCAGTTAGCTTAATAAATTAATATTTCTTGTCTGTCTTTTTTCACATGTTACACATATATACAAAGCTTATTCCTTCCCTTTGTCATGTTCTCTACTTAAGGTATTAGTAAGCAGCTTGGCTGGACTGGATTTGTTTTTGTTGTTGTTTTCATGTTGCTTTGGTCTGTTTGACCACATAAATTCATCAATTCCTAGTCCCCTGCCTCCCTCTGCTCAGTCTTCAGTTTCAAATGGCATAATAAGACAATCCATTAAACATTGATCTCTGCATTAATTCATATTTAATATCAGCTGTCTGCTCCTGATAGAGGAAGAATGGGACATACACGTCTGCCTGAGCAGCTGAGTTGAAGCATCCAAAGCATGTTAAAGAGAGCAGTGGCACCCACAGAAGAATGAAATACTTTAAAAGCATTACACGTGAGCTATGCGCATTATATAAGTAACAGCATATCCTGTGTATTACCTATTCATATTCTGTGAAAAATTGGATGAGGGGTCTGAATCTAGACTTTCTACTCTCTGATGGTGAGGGCCATGTGCCTCCTCTGCCCCCAGTGATGTCTCAGCGATGCATTACCGTGGAGATGGGTAAACACCTGGTGGATGTCCCCCTTAAGCAGGGCATGGAGTCCACAGCTCCTCTATTTCACCACTACATTCCAAACCAGATGGCTGCATGCCCCCAGGAAAACAAGGGATAAAGAATGAGACAGGGAGAGAAAGAATAGAGAATGAAAAAGCAAAAGAGGGGGGGGGGGCTGAGTCTGCTCATATGCGATTCAAGCCACCTTGCAGTTGCAGGCTGTTGGAGTTGACCCAGGGGCTAAACAATATAATGAGTGTGATCAGTTCCAATGGCAGGGACGACTGGACAACGGCCAGCCTGCTTCTATTCAGCAAGCCCTGACACTGGAAACCCTATTAGCACAGGACCTACACATGATGAGATATTAAAATTCAAGACAGTGGGAGAGATGGATGGATGCAGGGAGGAACAAAGGTGGACAAGTGGGGTTGTTATGAAATTTTCAGTTTTCATTTGAAATACATGGCTTATGACCTCAAGCCTTTTTCCTCTAACATCCACCATCTCTTTTTCCACCTCAGTGCAGCATTTGAGAAAGTAAGAAAATTTAAAGAAATACAGCAACCTGTCCATGTCCTAAATAAATAAAGGAGAGTATTTCTCCTTCTGCTTCCTTATTTCATCTCTCCCACTCCATCATTCTTGCCTTTGTAAGGAAGCACTTTCTCTGGTTACTTCAGACTGCTGGTCTTTTCTGCAGAAAGAGAGAAAGGGACTCGGCAAGCCTCAGTCATTCTGCAGTGACTTCTGGATTTCACAATGGAAATGAGGAAACCTGAGTGGTGGCAAGAAGAAAGTATACTGCGATTCTAGTCATGTTATTAGGTAGTATTAGGTCTGTGCCAGTAACAGAGGCCCCTTATTCCGGCATGAGTTGAGTCAAATAAAAGAACACCGTAGTTCTGTAAAACTTGTAATTAATTTAATAGGAAAGATTGGAAGTGTGAATGTCACACAAACTTTGTCATCTGAGAGTTTGTTGCTGCTTAGCTTTTTACCCTGTTCTCTGGAGCCTTTTCAAGGTCTTTTGAAGCAGCCCATTTTACCTGATGAACGGGAGCTGAGACAATCTTCCTGAGATCATAGTCATTTTCCAGTCTGAAACTTGGTGCTGTCATGTGAGAATGTTCTAAAATCCTATAGGCAGCTTTTTGTACATCCAGGATAACTTTGCAGCACAGAACATGTTCTGGTTATAATGGTTATAAATATGGGGGCATTCGTGGGCTGGAGGTTAGGGATCCAGCCTCGTGACCGGAAGGCCGCCGGTTCGATCCCCAGAGCCGACAGCACATGACTGAGGTGTCCTTGAACAAGACACCTAACCCCCAATTGCTCCCCGGGCGCTGCGGATTGGGCTGCCCACCGCTCCGGGCAAGTGTGCTCACTGCCCCCTAGTGTGTGTGTGCTCACTAGTGTGTATGTGGTGTTTCATTTCACGGATGGGTTAAATGTGGAGGTGAAATTTCCCCCTTGTGGGACTAATAAGGGTCACTTAATCTTAATCTTATATCTATGGTAATATCACCCAAAAGTTTAGTTATGTTTACTTGAGGGAATACAGCTGTGTAGCTATGGTTTGCATTAAATAAATCAATTAATGAACCATGTTTATTTTTAAGTAAACTCACACATATGGTGCGTTCCAATCAGGAGGCAGCTGTCTAAGTAAGCAGCATTCTAAGGCAGCATTTGCACACTGCCGGGATGAAGGCTGTCCCATTCGGAAGCATTAGGCAGCTGCCTTCTAAGATGCCTTAATTTGACCAAATCTGAAGGCACAATCACATGTATCCTTCTCAGCGAAGGCAATCCCACGATATTGTTCACCTGTGTACCAGCCAAGAGCTCCATTGCTTCAGTTTGATAAACATGGAGGACAAAGCGGAAATTTCATGACTTCTGTCTTTACTGTTTTAATTGATTGTATTTGTGTAAATTATTTAACATGTTTGCGTTTGTAGATATCTAGAAATTGTTTGTACGTTTTTCTGTTACAGCAGTGGAGAGGTGCTGGCTGAAGAGCTGAGGAAGAGAAGCAGTTATGAGGAGAAAACTGTGCTGAACGACTGAACGACAGCTCACTTGGGGGAAAACATGGTGGAACCAGTATGGTTGACTGGCATTCTCCCTGAATAATAGAATTCCAGAAAGTAAATGTTTTTAAAAATAAATACCACAAATACTTATCTTTGCCAGCTCTGCTTGTCTTGTATTGCAATGCTCATCACAGTCACATCAGCGTGAATGTTGAAGGCTAGTAGCTCATGAATCAGATGGGAATGCATAAAATAAAATGCATATCAGCCAGCGTAGCAGATTGTGTGTGATTATTTATTTATTTATTTATTAGGGGATGCATGTTGTACAAAATTATGTTAGACATAAAGCAAGTTCATTAAGGCGAATTAAGACTTGACTTGGAATGATTCACAAACTAGTAGTCACGATTGTTTATCTGGGGTGGCGAGTTGAGTATATCATGTCAGATACGACTCCTTAAAGCAGCCTGTTTTTCAAACATCCTTTAGTGACTGCAAGGTGGTTCGACCTGTAGTGCTCCCAACTTTTAACATAAAGGTGGGTAATTTAATCCTTGCTCAGGTCGAATCCCTGGGCATGTTACAATTCATTACATTGTGTAAAAATTTCATGGTGAATAGACCAACATAAATGCTCCAAAATTACTTGGTATAAAATATCTTTAACATTAGAAAGGCTAAGGCAGTCCTTCTGAACATTTTGAAGTGTGGTAATTTCATATATGCATATGGGTGTGGTAATTTCAAACAAAATCTTCAAATCTACTGATTAAAATGTACAAAAAAAGTATTTATCTACCTCACAAGGCCATTATGAGGTCATTTTGGCCACTATACATTAGAATATGGTTTGTCTGTGTGGGCTCTTTTTCTGCTATTCCAGCAAGTCAGACATTATTTTTGCAGTGGTTATTCAGTCTCAACTCACCTCATCTGATTTCTCATAAAATATATGAAAAGTATCAGCAAAGTACAATTGAAGTGTAACAAAAGGGTAACAATACAATGGAATACATCTGGAAAACTCAAACACTTCAGCAGCAACTAGGAGAGAGTGAGGTGCTGAAGATGGTTGAGCCCAGTCTGAGGAAGATGATCATCACTTTTTTTAGCACATCACTTTTTTTTTAGCCAAGCAGCAGCATTGAATGTTGCATTCACGTTTTTACATGGTCTAGATTCTAGCCTTGTGTCAGTCTACACAAAGGGCAGTTTCCAGCTGAATAATTTGAATAGGTTTCAGTTTGATTATCCTAATTAAAATTCAACTATACTAAAACTTTTAAATAATGTATATTTATTAGTTTTATGAATACAGGTCAAGAGGTTTACATGACTGTTTCATCTTATTTTTTGTAATGATTCATTTGAAGCCAACACCATGGAACAGAACCAATACTTTTCTTACAGAAAGAGATCATTTGTGTAGCCTCTCTTATCTGGTAATAATACTAGTGCTTAAGGATTAATACAGAATATGAACACCATCCATGCATGTCTAATATGCCAACAATACAAAAATATCTGCTTATACAATGTTTCTCTGTTGTGTTATAAATAAGCAAGAAAATTCAAACGGTTGAAATGACTATTCTGCATATTCTGATAGCGAAGAAGTTCTGGCCTTTCCAGTGTTAAATCTATAGAATGGTATGGCTTCGTCCTGTAAAGTCTCCATTTTGGAGGCACTTGTTTTTGTTACAGTGATGATACAGCAGGTGTTTCTGATAAAATGACCAGTAGGTGAAGGTACAGGGTATGAGTTCTTAATAAACTCAGCAACTCTCTGTGGTTATTTGACTGAAGTCTGGCTTCAGACTGAATCACCTCGCCCAAGTTTGGGGACTGTTGATCTGTTAATCCATTCAATGCCTGGAAATTATGGCTAGGGATGGAGTGAGAGAGCAAGTCAGGCATTTTCTCCTTCTAGAGGCCTTCCTTTGATTTCAGGGAGTGAGAAAGAAAAACAGATAAGAGAAAGGGAAATACAGAAAGGGAGAATGTACTGAAGAATGGAGAGATCGTGCTGTGGGTTCTCTGCTGTGGGGTGAGAAAAGCAAACATTGTGCATACTGCTCACCTCCAGTTTCTCTGATTAGTGTGCTGTCCGCTCCCACACACACACCTACTGACATGCATCTGCCATCCACAGAGCTGCAAACACCAAAGCATCCACATCAATATGTCTGCAGAGATGTTCCAGTTACCTTTCTTTCAGATGTGTGTGTTTTCATGGTGAATATGCAGCGTAACTGCATAGCCTTTTTATATGCTTTGTCTTTATGTTTATATCAAAAGGGTTGTGTGCTGGCTTCTGCTACTCTAAATTGGCTCAGCTGTTTGAGGGTGTAGGGGTTGGATTTTAAAAGAGCATGTTCCAAGTGAGCCAATGTCTTTCTAATCCAATGACAAGAACAAAAAAAAAGGATAAAATGAGGAATGGATACAGGATGGAAAAAGCTGGAACAAAAAAAAGAGGAAAGGGCCTCCTGCAGGTCATGTAAGCGAAAACCACATTTCATTTCTGCGCAATGCTGTGGGTGAAAAGAAAGGCGAAAACAAGCGAAACGAAGCTCTTCTAGCTGGAACTGCTGAATTGCCCTGTTTCTACCTCAGTGATATGCAGAGAGACGAAGATAAGAGAAAGAGAATTCTCCCAGTGATGTGCTGGACAGCTTTTTGGATTCCTTGTCGAACAATGTCTCACTGAGAGTGGCTGAGTGAGATAAAAATGTGAAAAAAAGAGGCGGGTTTTTCTTCAGGTGACGCAGCGTCTGGGCTAGCACCCACCGAGCCGTCTGACACCTCGGCTGAGATATGGGAGCTGACAGGAAGTGCTGCAGGGTGACTTCCTGCTGAGACAGAATCCAACAACTTCAACACGACCCGAGTGAAAGCTAATTTAGCACAAGCTGACTGATGGGTCATACCGGTGACTCACAGTCAGGTTGCCTTACTTAACAGCAAGACAAAAGCACTGTTATTACATCCTCATGACAGTGATTGATTAAGGAGTCTGCGAAACACACTGAAATTGTCTCAACTTTTCTGTGTGTCAGAAGTCTCTGAGTAATAGGTAGCTCCATGCCTGTACATCATCAGACACACATTTTCAAAAGGCTGTTTGTCTGATTGCATTTATGCATGACTTAATGAACTAAAACCAGCCAGTTTTTATGTTTCAAGTCGTAAAATGATTGACCACTTTATGGAGAATTCCTCTGAAAAACAACATTAACTGTTTTTTGTAGCTACTATGTATTATTGCAATTAGTGTTAGAAGCGCTTAACTTCTCAATCCATACATTTCAGTTATGTGACTTTTTTGTCATGGCCTCTATTTTTTTTTCCAAAAAGAAAAAAAAAATATTGTGTGCAAAGTAAAAATTAAAAATGCTCAAATGCCAAATATATATCTGTGTGTATACACGCACACACACACACACACACACACACAAGCAAAATGCAATCACATGCAAATCATTTAATCCCTATATTTAATTAAAATTAATACAATGACAAAATGTAGGCCCAATTTGAATTTGATGCCAGTAATACATTTTTAAAAAGTTTGGACAGTCGCAACAAAACTCTAGTAAAGTGTATAATAATAAAATAAACACCATCGCTCAATTAATGAAGTTCACTGGCAAAAGGTCAGTAACATGATTGTGTACAAAAAGAGCATCTTAGAGAGGCTGAGTCTTTCAGAAGTAAAGAAGAGGAGGGGTTCACCTCTCTGTGAGAGACTGTGTGGGCAAATAATATAACAATTCAGGAACAATGTATCTCAATGTAAAATAGCAAAGAACTTGATTTCATCGTCTACAGTGCAGAATACCATCTGAGAATCTGGAGAAATCTCTGTGTGCAAGGGACATGGCTGAAAACCAATACTAGCTGGTCACGATCTTTGGGCCAAGTGGTATTGCAATAGAAACAGACCCAATTTTCTAGAGAAAACCACTTCTGAAAACCACTGTCTATAAACACAAATAATGTCTTATTCAGGGAAGGCTTTGCTTATTTCAGCAAGACGATGCCAAACCACATTCTGCACGTATTACACGTATTGCAACAGAATGGCACAGTAAAAGATTCTGGCTGCTAAAATGGCCTGTCAGTAGTCGAAGACATGTCACCCACTGAAAATATTTGGCATATTATAAATGAAAAGTATGACTCCCGAATACTGTATCAAGCAATAACAGAAAAAGATTTTACATTCAAAACTACAGCAGATGGTCTCCTCAGGTCCCAAACGCTTACAGTGTTGTTAAAAAAAAAGAGGTGATGCAATACACTGGTAAACATGACCCTATCCTAACGTTTTTGAAATGTGTTGTTGGCATCAAATTCAAAAATGGACTTTTTTTTTTTTTCAAAAAAACAATAACAGTGTGTTGTATTTGTATTATTTTGAATTAAATATAGTACTTAAATAATTAATACATTATTGCACTTTTTTTTATTTACAATTTGCATGGCATCCCAGCGCCATGGGACGAGGATGTTTGTACATATTGTACGCCAGAATGAATTTAACACATTAAATAACGTGTAAGATGATTCTGTTTTACTAGTCGAAATGTGCTATGTTGTGGTTATGCTTTTTCATGTCTTTTGGTGTTAAACTATGATGTAGTAAGTTATCATGTTATGTCAGTACCATTTCCTTCTGTAGTTGGGCTGCTCTTGCTGCCTGTTTCAGTTAACAGCCGTTAAGGTATCAATCATCAATTAACATTTTCCTTGAAGTGAATATGGCAGATTGCAGGTCTTCTACGCTGATGCCACTGTATATGTCAATATACACTTGAATTTATAATTTAGTGTGCTGTATTTTCTTACACCATGCTAAAATATAATTCAACATTTTACTTTAAACATGCAGAAAAGTATATTTTGTTGTATTTCCAAAAAAGGACTTTTAGTACTGTCTATATATATTGTAATGTCTATATATTTCAGATATACTAATGGTTTACTTAATTGTACTAGTTTATTTTTGTTGTTGTTTTTGCAGTGGTCAGCCTTCTAATTCAAATATACATTAAATGAGCACCACATTAAACAAAAAAGTTACAGTTACAGTACATCCTATGCACTGAAACTGATTTGCAGCACTAAGCCAAGTATTATGAATGCTAGCTAGTTAAGTAGGTGTCATGCTAACAAAAACTCATACCAGTGTGATTCCTGTGAAGCAGGCAGGCTCTTCCATACTTGCATGAGTGGTTTTATAAAGTGTTGCACATTTTGGATATTTGTGTTCTTTTACAATTAGCCAGTAACAAGGTAGATTCAGGCTATGACAAAATGATCATAGTATCTCAATTTGTTTTATTATATACATTTTTTCAATATGATCATATTTATACGATCATCTCCACTTTTATTGTTTTTCACTATTTTTAGAATTTGAAAATACCAACTGCTCTTTAAATTGTGGGATAATTTCATGACTAATGGACCAACAGAAAAGATCCAGAATGAGTTGAAATAAAATCTCCTTACATTTGCTTACAAAGTTAACAAACTTTTTCCTTCTCCTTTAAAGTTAACATCTTGAATATACAAAAAAATCTCCACCTACTTTCTGAGTGATCCTCTCACTTTTTACATGACACTTCCTCAGAGGCATGTGCTTGTGGAAAAGAAACACATTTTCCCTGTGCACATGGCCTATAAACTGCACACTTGTGTGGCAGTGTTATTCATAATGCAGGGAGAATACTTCTGATTTGCACCTGAAACTGGTGCAAAATGCTCAGTGCATTGGGTTCTCAATATGCTTAAAAGGGTGTACATCATTGGCCAGTAAACACAGTGAAGCATCTGGGTCAAGCTGCAAGAGTTTTCTCCTCTGAGAATGCCCTGAAAATTCTTAAAGTGCATATTCTAAAATTTGCTTAATTATTCACAGTAAGTGACTTGAAACTACTGAACTTGATAGAATACTTTTGACGTGGCACAGACAATTCCAGCTGTTTCATTTTACTTTCTATTTCTGACTGTTAGATGATGACACCAAGTTACCCAAATCATCATTACCGATGGTTAGGCTGGAGGTAAAGTAAAGAACCGTGGCAGGCTTGCCAAAGCCTCTAAATATTATTTTGTCTTGGTTCCCGAGTGTGAGAAATTTTAAAAAGGCCGTATTGCTGAACTGGAACTGTTAATGAATGTTAGACCGCTTGGTGTGAATATTCTCGCTCCCTGTCACACACTAAAATAGCACAACATCGGAGGAAGGGCCTTCAAGCCTCTCCCCCTCTCTCTGTCTTTGTCTCTCTCTCTCTCTCTCTCTCTATCTCTATCTCTATCCCTCTCTCTCTCTCTCTCTCTCGCTCTCTCTTTAGCTCAATGTTTCACACAAGGACCTAAATTATTCAGTTTAAAGTGTCTGCCATCTAATGTTTCGCTGGAAAGAGGAGGGAAGAGAAAATGCGGTGCCTCATTTGAACTGAGACTTAGACTGTATCACACCCAGACAGTGTAAAAAAGCCATGCTAGAATCTATTTACTAAATTTACTCCAGCTAAAAACATCTGACATGCTTGCAGCCTGTGCTGCTACTCATTCTTTTCTCTTATCTCACACACCTGTATCTCTCTATAATGCAGGTTCAACATAGGGGTAAGATTATACACATCTTTTCAGATTTTTTAAGCTAAAGCCAAGATTCAATTCATTTTATTGAATGTGAAAAATATAAAAAACATAAAATGCACAAGCATTTATTACTTTTCTTGCACGGAGCATGTTCTCAAGCAAAATAGTAATCTTAGTGCAATACAAGTGTGTAGCCAAGGAGTAGCTAGTGGTAGCCAGTATCACCAACACATGAAGCCTTCTGGCCAGTTATGCAAAGTGAGGCAGTCATCGTCATTAAAGCTTCACCAGCGAAAAGCTGCACTACCCATCCTGTGTGAACACTTATGTGGTGGATATCAGTCATCAGGGCAGTTACCAGTCAGCTGTAAAAGTCAGCACTCCTCTTAAAAATCGGTATAGTTCATTTTTGCTTAATGAGGCAGCAAACACTGGTTTGTATATTAGCAAAACACAGTTATCTACGATATAGTACAATACTTTGGGTTTGATGTCAGGTCCTGTGTAGATCGCATGAAGTCTTTAATCAACAAAATAGGTACTGTTAAGCAGTTAAAGATTAAACAAGATATGAAACAAACAATATTTTTGTAGAACCCTATCAAAAACAGGTACAAAATGACCTTCGGCTTTTCAGAGCAAAAATGCATGTAAAAATGTGGTAAACTGGTTAATGATGTTCTTGAGGAAATCTATGCAGAATTGTGACCACACTAATTGTCTGCCCAGCCCCCTCGCCTCCCTGTCTGTTCACCAGGGACCACAGGCTCTGTCAACCATGATATGTTAAAAAAGGGCTTAGGTAAGATCTTAACTATCCAAAATTACTGAGCTATAATCATCCATTGTGTTAACCAATTCCTTTTTCATAGTTGAGCATGTGTGTGTTCAGGCTAGATTGAGGTCAGCTTGTCACCCATCCAAGATTGTTTGCACATAATGATACTTTATGCCTTGCTGTTTAATTTATCATTAGACTTATGAGTAACCAAAGGCAGCATGTGTAACCTCTATGATCTAAAATATTAAATTTAATGCACTGACAAAAAAAGAACGTAGGCATTTCATTTGCTTGATTCAAATACTTACATAATTTCCTCAAGGATGAATAAAATACATCAACTCAGGTTTGCCTTTCAGTTTTACTTTCAGCAGTCAGTGTGTTGCATACATTGAACACATTATTTATGAGTCCCTTTGCCACTCTGGTAAATTCACTTTGTCCAATCTGGCCAACCCATTGTGAAAGTTCTGGCTGCACCCCTGGTGCAGTGATAAAAAAAAAAAAAAAACTCAAAAAATCTTATTTTGCATTTTTAACCTCATGTTACTGAGATATCAACATCTCACAAAAGCACCAGTAAAACATGCACATTCTATACTGAGTCCAACAGTAAGAAAATTTACGTTTAATGGTATCTCAGAAAACATTGTGAGAGAACACTGGAAGAGACAAAGAGTAGCATGTGTAGTAGTTTGTTCAATAGAAAAATTTTGAACATTTATTTCTTGATTTATTGATCCTGCAATTACTGATAGTATTGATCAATAGTATTGATACTTCATTGTTACTGTTAATTGATATGTATTACAACCTTAATGCTGAGCACACATACTGATACCAGGGCTGATTAAAATAGTTAATTGAGATTGCCATATGATGTGTGGTTAATCACAAATAATTGCATTTGTTTTATTTTTAAAAAATTGCAGTCCCTAAAGAAAGACTGTTTTCCATTTAAAGAACAATGCATTTTGTTAAAGAATGTATTTATGACTTTCAGTGTTTCAGTAGCATTATTATCATCATGGAAATGCAGGAGTCACATGAACTTACCATGAAAATCATGTGGTTTCCAGTCTTTTTCATTTTTAATTGACTAACAGTAGCTGCATATTCCAGCCAATGAATATATGTATCAAATATGCATCAAACATACAGTCAATGGTAAAAACTCCTCTATGATTGTAGCCTTTCGCTCACTTTCATCCAGCTCATGGATTCCTGTTACAGTGAAGGCTGTTGAAGGGAACTGGAGCTTTTCACTTTTCTGTTGCTTTGTTAGTTGGCTGATGGATTATTATCCGTATAGTTCTCCCATAAATACTGTAGCCTGCTGAAGATGCTGAAGGCATCACTCTAAGAATCATTTTAAAGCTGCATCCAAATGAAGGGAGTACAATCTGAGATCCTGTTATAGCAACACACAGTGCATGGGCAGCTAGGCTACAGCCTGGACTACTACAGATGGATTGATAGGTCAAACTAATGCATTGACAGCATTTTTTTAAAATGGTGGCATTTACATCACGTTATTAGCATCTTATTATCGCATTGACTGTTTAGATTTTTTTAAAAGCTCAATATTAAGACAAAAATGGGAAAAGACACTCAGAAGACAAATGTAGGTTCTCTTAGAAAAGTTTATAAGGTGTTTCCACAGACAATCATAACTCACCCTCATGCTAAACCATGCACATGAATAAAAGACACTATATTGAGTCCATTATGTGGAAGAAGCTGCATCATAATCTGCTGCATCCTCAAACAACACTGTACAGGACGCTATTTGAGTCATGTTCAGTCAACAAATTAATATGTTTTAATGTAATGAATGTCATTAGAACGAAACATGTAGGAGGAGGAAGAATGGCTGGAGGCACCAGAATTTGAGGCTGAGGTATCCGTCAGAGCCAGAGAGAGAGACAGAGTCAGCCTGGCACTGATCAAACAACAATAGTGGATATTTTGTTCCATTGTCATCTAAATGTCATGTCTCTCTGAGTGAGCTGGCGTGGTGATTGTCTTCCAGTAGTGCAAAGAGCTGTCAAGGTTTTGATTAAATTTGCATTCAAGTCTTTTTCCCTGTGTTATTTCCTTCTTTGTTTTCATGTTCCAAACAGAAATAAATAGTGTTTTAGAAAATAGGGTTGATAATTTAAGCAAGCAGTCAGTGACTCTTGCCCCTCTGGGGGCTAAGGGAGTTTTATTTAATAGTTCCTTCACATTTTATTATGATCTAGGTTAACACACCTGGGCTGGGCTGTTTTTGCTAGTGTGTGATGCTCCTGCTAATAGTATCCCCCCAGGGTACCTGAATAAGCATCAAAACAAACTCAAATCATTGGTTTGGTACTTTTGATGATAACATTAGCATTTAGAATGCAGCAGTTACAACAGCTTCATCCTCAAGATATACCTGTAATTATACACACAGCAATGTGAAAAACATTCAGACAGCAAGTAAGTGATCCAACTGAAACATCTGCATAGCAGTTTGATTTTGCTTTGCAGATGCTTTTATCTCAGACTGAAGGTAAGAAGTGAAAAAAATAAGTTGCCACTGCATTTTTTTTAGTTTAACTTGGCTGACTATAAACTCTGTATATATATATATATATATATATATATATACACACACACACACACACACACACACACACACACATATATATATATATATATATATATATATATATGTATATATATGTATATATATATATATGTGTGTGTGTGTGTGTGTGTGTGTGTGTGTGTGTGTGTGTGTGTGTGTCTGTGTATATATATATATATATATATATATATATATATAAAGATACATTTACGTAATCACAGATATAAAATACATATCAGAAATATTCATATTATATACTATATATAATTCATATCTGACATTCTTTTTACATACAAGTAATTGCAGGTACGTATTATTAAAGATTTCCTATTTACAAATAGGTAGTTACAGATGTATAGTACGTTTCAGATGAGTTCTTGTTATATATGGGTAATTACAGCTATATAATGTATTTTAGATGCGTCCTTATTTAGTACATGAAATAACACACATAATACTCAACTGATGATTTGTTATTACATACAGCTAATCACACGTATGTAATACATATTAGATATTGTCTTAGTACATGTATGTGATTATATACATAAAATACATATCAGAGTAGTCTTATTATATACAGATCATTTCAAATATATAATTCATATCTGACATGTTCTTATTACATATGGGTAATTAGAGCTATTCAACCTATTTTACATGTGTCCTTTGATGTTCATTTAGTACAGGTTAATACATATCAGATGGTTTCTTATTACATACAGCTAAGCACACACACGTATATGTATATATGTCCTTTTGTTACTCATAGGTATGTATCATTATGTATAGGCATTTACACATATATAACATGCATCAAAAGTGTTATTATATATACGAAATTACAAATATGTAATACATAAAATATGTAATACAAAATATTCTTATATAAATAGTAAGATATATAATGCATATCAGACATATTCTTGTGACTTATAGTTAACTGCATATATATATATATAACATGTGTCATGCATATTCTTATTACTTAAAGGTACTTACAGGATTGTTATACATACCAGATGTAGTCTTATTCCATTTAGGTATATTTACAAACATGTAATACATATGGAACATATTTACAGCCTCATGTCCTGACATTATATTAAAACAAGCGTGTATCTGTTTGAGTGAATGTGTGAGAGTGAAATGCCACTGTACATCACATGAGAAGCACACTGACAGAGTGACTAATGACCATGTTACTACAAAACAACCACCTCTCTGGTTTTCTAACAGCAAAGCCAAGACCAGCATACATAACAAAGCTTGCTTCAGGCTTTTGAAGAGGTACTGAACTCACAACAGTCATTCCAGTAGAAGAAATACTGAAGAAGAGGACTTCTGTTTTTTTTGTTTTTGTTTTTTTTTACCTGGTCATACTATTGTAGATGAGTACACTGACAGACATTTATCACATCAAATACAAACCTTTCAATTTATTCTAAATGTTTACCACTCAGCTTTTTGTCAGGTCATATGTCATTATGTTGAAAGACATTCAAGTACTACCAACTAAGTGATTTGCAAAGGAAATGATGGCACTTTAAGAAGAGCATCCAAAGTATGTGTCTACTCAACAATAAATCCATAGCCACAATCCATCATGCAGAAAATAAAAAATAAAACACCCTCATGTGAATGGAAAAAAGCGAGAGAGGGAAAAGAGAATTAAATAGCTCTGATTGACAGGCGATAGCAGGTGACAGCGACGGAGATAAATAAACATTGCCCGCAAATGATGTTGATCGCTTTGGATAAGACGATAATTGAAATGAGCTTTGATAAGAATGCAAAAGGTGTAATTTTCTTTGAAAGGAAAACATTTGTCTCCTTGTCTTCAGGCTAATGGTAAGCATCTACATGCCTCTCTGATGTGACTTGGGTCCAAGTCTTTGGCCTTTTTTTCATATTTCACTCAAAAACAAATAATTAGATAAAACAAAAGAAAAATGGAAAAAAATGTGAGAAATCCTTGGACATCATCATATAATCATGTAAAATCAATGATAAATTATGAATAAATAATAAATAAATGCAAAATGCTCAAAAAGTCAAAAAAATCTTTATGGAGAAAATACATGTGCTCAGATATGATAAACATACACATCTGAAATGTACATCAAATACAAAAATATTTCAGTAGATTACAGTTTACTCTTTTATGATATTGAGTACAACAGTAAATGCTTCAAACTTCTCAATGATCATTTAAAATCATCTAATCATATTTTACATTAAGCAGCTTCAAACACCAGCTCAAACCAGTGATCTGTATAATGTCAACAGAAGAGACATGACCTTCAGCACCAAAGTCTATATCAGAAACCCAACTAACAGTTGAAGGCAAAACTCTTTTGATTCAGCAGAGTAAATGAGACTTAAAAAGCCTTTTAAGACCTACTTAGCTATGAGCTACTGAACTACTGAGGTTCACCTCACAGCAAGACTTCAGGGGCACATCCTGCAGCTTTGAACTGGCTATGACTGAAAAGAGTGAAAATGGGGGAAAACTAAATGCTCACTGAAGATTGAAAAGCATAGTTTGTACCAAACACAGCTCATAATAAAGTCTGTCCTAAAGTCAGTTCCAGACTGAGGAGGGAAATCACTGGATACAGTAATTTCCCAGAGTGCACCACAACTTCCTGTCGGTGAGACATGTTGGTGTGACAGGCACATTTTTCATCATCTCTCCACCTGATTACTGTTGCAGAATGATTGATGAGAATCCCAAATGTCTGACTCTCACACGTCACTGTGGGTCTGCAGCTGGATTGCTGAATGGCATTATGCTGTGTGTGTGTGTGTGTGTGTGTGTGTGTGTGTGTGTGTGTGTGTGTGTGTGTGTGTGTGTGTGTGTGCGCTTGAAGAGTGAAACAACATTATCATTCATGCACTACATACATACACACACTACATGGATGATGGTAACATCATCCATATATGTATATATTTATATATAAAATTTGGGCATATACATGTTACCACATCATCCATATAGCATATAAATTGTCGAGTGCGCTCTACTATCCCTCACTTGACAGCACTCGCGTGTTCGTTGAATCTGGTTACAAGGATCAAGAAAACAGACTATATGCAGTAAAGTTGAAGTTCCAGCAGTTTTATTAGCAGAGCTCTGGGAGTTTAGTCTGACATTCACAAAGTCTGCCAGAGAAACTCAAAGTCTGGTTGTGCAGTAATACATTGCAGTAACCCCCCCCCATGGAGTTGTTATCTTTCTAACTTTGCCCTCGTTGTCACCTTCCTGTGTCTCTGACTAGCCTTTTTAATTTAGACATCTGCATGCCGTGGTTTCGGTGTGGTTGTCTCTCACTTCCCTCCAGTCTGTTTCCTGTACAGATGCTGAACATAATTTTTTATAGAAACTTTTAAAACAAAATGTTATAGAGCAAAAGGTTACATGAGGACCCTATGTGCAGCCGTGCACGTACACACTTGAGCGAAGCAGGCCTACTCTAATATGCTGGTCCCTATAAGCATATTCAGTATACTATTACCTAGGAGTAAATAATGCTACACAAGAGTACATAATGCTAAACAGGAGTAAATGATGCTGAAAACTTTCGATATTTCCACAATATAAAATGCACGTATATAAAACACTGTTGTCTGAACAAAACCTCAGATCTCCTCAGATCTCTAAAATGGTAACTTTACAGGAGGACCAAAAAATATGCATTACTTTTAGTGTAAATCAATGGAACCAGACTTTCTTTCAAGTAATTTTCAGCTGTTTCTTTTGGTCCATTCATCATGAAATGTACCCACAAGGTAAAGGGTAACAGCCATTTTCAAATTATGTCAAAAATGGAGATACAAGGTTAATATTACAATAAATACAGATAATATTAATACAACAAGTAGCAATTTTCTGTATGTGCTTGAGGCAGCAAAGTATTAATTATCATGATCATCTAATACTGGTTTAGCCAATGAGATCTTCATTATATTACATTTTGTGTGCAGATTGATGCACTGAGTGTATTAAGGAGACATTTGGAACCCAACTTTGTTCTTCTGAATAACTCATAAGACATCAATACTATTTTAAAAACAATGTTCCTTTTATTTTTATGATGTATGGACTTCAACACACTTCTGACTAAGATGGTTTTACCTGTGCTTAAGTGCTTAAGACTTTTGTACTATAAAGTGTCAATAAATACACACATCTACAAAGAAAACATCTGTATAACTAAGCACTCAAATACTAATAAGCTAAACGTACAGCTGAGACACTAAAAACATTTATCTTTAATATGAGGATATAATGCACAACGAAGCATGGGCTGGTACACTTGTCCATCTTTGCTCTGTGATAAGTTTAACTGCCTAAACGCACCAATGGCACATGCCCAAATAACTGAATTCAGTCTCAACAGCCTTATAGTTTGTGCCCAACCCCATATTGTGACTTATCTGTTTTGTACATAGTGAATTACTCTTTGATTTATTTTATCCTAATAATAACACTAAAAAACCTCTCTACACCTGTTATTCTCTCAGACAGCCTCATGCACAGTAAGTGCATAAAGTAGGAGTAAATCTGCATCATATGTTAACTCTAGCAGAAAGCTAGCGTACATGTCCTTGCTTGGAAATAAGAAGTCTAATGACTGTTGAAAACTGATAAAAACTCTCTGATAAAAAGACTTTGAAAAACTCTGAGAGATGAAAGCACTACAAAGTTTATGCAAGTGCAAAATCTACGCTCTCATCTTTATGAAAATATAGTGTAATCATGGAGCACCACATGAAAAAATGAGAGGTAATACTTTTTACAACACGATCCACTGAACAGTGCTTTCTTAAGTAGGAAAGTATTTTTAGTATTGCTTTTGGCATTTATTTTAAGCGTTGTTATTTGTGCTGTATGTCCTGAGTTTTTGCTCAGAATGCTGACGAAGACATTAGACATCTCCTCTAGCTGACTCTAAAGTCCTATTTACCTTTAAAAGTCTTCACATTTCTCATAATCTCAGCACTTTAAGTGGCTACAAGCACAAGCCTCATGAAGGAAAACACAATTCTTTCTTATCAAAGTGATACATGTGCATGGTCTACTTTGTTCATCTTTACAAAAGAAAGTGAGAGATGTAACCCTTTGTCACAATGTAGTTTGCTAAGTGAACAAAGTTGGAAAGTATTCTAAGTATTATTTTAAATATTTGAAAGAATTTACACAATTTTACTCACTTTAGGTGTCAGTTGGTATCCAAATTTTGCTTCTTTAGTGAGGTGATGGATCTATGAGGCTGATGTTGCTAACAAACACCAGAAGTCAATCTTTCTGTAAATAAATCCACAGCTTTTCTCAGTCCACTCAGACCACATCCACGTCTTTTCATTAAAGTCACACAGATGCCAATGTGGTTTAGAACACAGTACAACTTACTGTGAACCACAAAAATGAACAAAACCTCACCATGCTGCTAAACACAGCCATTTTAGTCAGCAGATATTATAATCCTGACACCTCTTCACATGCATGCAGTCATACAGATGCTAGATTGTGTTCACATTTTTTGTTGTTTCTTTTAATCCAATACTGTTAATCTTGAAAACTGTCAATGAAGACAGTGAAGAGATGTTTGTAAATCGAAAAAACAAATCTCAAACACATATAAGAGTCCTTTGTCTGCAAGACATACATGAATGTGTAGAGGAGTCAGAATTCAGCACAACACCTGCTGACTGAAATGGCTGTGTTTAGCAGCATGGTGACGCTTTGTTCTTTTTTGTGGTTCACAGTAAGTTGTACTGTGTTCTAAACCACATTGGCATTGTTGGGGAGTGGGGTCTGAATTCTACACAACACATGTTGTCCAAATTGGCTGCCCCCACTGTGCAACTATACAGTGTTTTTTATAGTTCTATGTAATTAGAGTTTTATACTTCATAATAAGTCATGCTGTGGTCTAACCCATATTGGCAAGTCTCCACAACCATAATGAAAAGCTGGATGTTTTTTTGGGATGTAGTAATAGATGTGAGTGATTATTGACCTCTAGTGCTTGTTAGCAATTGTAGCTCCAGTGCTAAAGTACAGAAGCAAAATTTGTGCACCAAACATGTTTTAGCTAATCAATGACATTGAGGAAGTGGAAAATTGTGTAAATCTGATTTTTCACCCAACTATTCCTTCCAGTGTTATTATTTGTGCTGTATGTCCTGAGTTAGTATGAGCTCATTCTTGTTCCAGATATGCTGACAATGATATTACATCTCCTCTAACTAACAAGGAAATCCTATTTATATTTAAAGGTCTTTAAATCACTTCAAATCTCATCTGGTCAGATTGTCCAGTCAGCTAAGTCTCTCAAATACTCAGAGATGGCTCTTTTTTGCCAAAGAGCAATAGCAACCTCAGTACAGAACTAAATATTATGCATAAAGTGGAGCCGAGGAGTCACACTCTGCTTGATATGGAGCCTGAGGGAGGATGTACATCATCACATACGACCAACTCTGAAAACTTCTCTCGATGCTCAGTCCACTGCAACTCTCTCACTGATCCCAGCCTGATGTCAGACACCAGGGCTTCATCTGAAGTTTCTGCTACATAAAAGAGAGAAGGACTGAAAACATGAGAATGGAAGAGCTGAGGAGCCAAAAAAAAAGTGTCTGAAATGTATTTTTGGAGGGAGCTGTATTCAAAAGTACATTTCAGCCAAGCTTCAAAGGCTTCTTATGAGCGTATTTGAGACCTCCCCTCCCTTCATAGCTGCTGCTTAGCCTTAACTATGCCTGGCTGGAATCAAGGCCACAGATTAGAGGCGTTTCGGATGCCAGCTTCAAAGAGGGGATTGAAGAGGAGTAAAATCATAATGGAATAACAGTATGTTGACACCATGTGCTCATTTACACTCGGTTAGAGGAAAGTAAATCTGCGTTTAATGCCGCTCCTACCAGCCCTGCATTACCACTAATAACTTAAACACACATACAAGCACACACGTACACACACACACACACACACACACACACACACACACATGCTGTGCATTCTGCTTTTAGTCTATACTTTTCAATCTCTATTTTCTCTTAAATGTTAATTATAGGGCACCAAATGAATTTGCTGAAAAAGTGATGTTTTGAGTTTACTTGTTTCAAATGTATCTTTTTCTTAATAAATAAAACATAAATGTTTTTTGCTAAATGTTATTTTTAATTTTCTGAGAATGATAAAGATATTTTATATGAGCAACCTGCATATCTCTGCAACAAATAAAAATGTAAACTTTGGAGCACCTAACATTTGTAAACACTTTAGTTTAAAGTGGTGTGAGTGCAAAGGTTACAACATACTCCACAGGCAGTTAATTGTAGCAGACTAAGGGGCTAGTTGTAAGGCCAGAAGCATACTTCACACAAGTATGTGAACACAGATGCTTTGTGGTACTCAGACATGATTTTAAGCACTGATGCATTTTAAATGTGTCACTACGCAATTTATAACATAACACAAGCTCAAGATGTTTAGCTGGTCTGGCTGTTGGACTGGCAGCAGATCCAATTCTGATAGTTCATCAATCGCCTCCTTCAGCAGTGAGTGTTTTAATCACCACAGCAATGTAAGAACACATGCTGTGTTTGTAAAGAAGGGCTGTCCATTTGCTGTGCATATGCTGTATTTGTGTTGGTCAAGCATTGTCATTTGCATTCACTTGCTTGCACTGAGCATATTTCTGGCAATAAAACAGTTGCTAAAATCTAGTAAATCAATGCAAACACAATTTATTCATTTTTAGCGTTCACAGTAAGTCATAATGTGTCCCAACACAAAGTTTGTATGCCCGTAACAAAGACCTGGGTGCAGATTGAGTGAGTTGAAAGAAGTTTTGAGTATGCATTTAAAAGATTTGGGTGACTATTGACTTGTAGTGTTTGTTAGCAACAGTAGCTGTGCAACTCCAGAGTTAACTGTAGAAGCAAAATCTAAGCATCAAACATGTCTTTGCTGAGTGATTACATTCTGAGTAAGCATAAAAATCAGATTTTTCACCCAGCCATTCTTTCAAGTATTATTATTTGTGCTGTATATCCTGAGTTAGTATGAACGCCTGTTGACAAAGATATTGCATCACCTCTAACTAACTAAGAAATTATATTTACATTTTAAGGTTTTCATATTGCTTCTTGTCTGTTACATTGTCCTGTCCAACTCATTAGTGATGTATATTGTTTAAACAGCAAATATTAGTAAAATAAACTGAAATATACACCAAAATTACAAATAAAATGGAGCTGCATTGCAGCCACATGGAGATTAAACTAATATAGATGTGAATTCTGAGATTTACACACAACTCTATAATCACTAAAACTTTCATGGTGCGGGTTGAATCCTGAGAAATATTTGTGCAATTGCTGTCAAAATTCATAGATAATATGATGTGGTTGCTATGGGAACATGAGAAAATGACCAAAAGCATGTTCTGCCAGATTTATTCAGGTACCTAAAATATCCATGCTACATTTTACCCCATGTTAGTTTATGCGTGTTATAATGCAATGAATCACCCTTTTCAATTTAAAGTTCAAAAAGAATTCCCTTATATATGGAAAATATTATATACTGACTTTTCCATGCATATCTATGCATACTGCAAGGTTCGACAAACCTTCCAAAATGTTTAAAACAATCTCATACAACATAATAAGACACTGTAGCACTTCAGTTGTGTCAAAATGCATAGAAGTGTGGTATTTTCTTTAAGAGACATTTATTTTGGATGTGTCTGTTCACACTAATAGAGAGCAAGTGTAGAGCTAACCTTAGCATGATGGCAAATTCTTTGTCATTTCCAAATTCTTTGTCTAGTTTCAATTAGCTACAACAACACAGTCCAGTTTGACATTCGCATTTTAAACTGAAAATTCAAGCTTAAATTTATCAAGTCGAGCCAGATTTTTGCCACGTTCTGTAAAGCTTGTTGTTTCTGTGAAGCAATATGTTTGTGGGTGGAGCAAGAATAGGTCAATCATAACTGTCACAAAACATTACCTTAATGATATTTAAAAAGAATTACACTAAATAAAGAGATAATTCTGTTGAGCATTTGATCAGTCAGCTACTGTCTTCTGTATTCCCTACAACATTCATTAAGCAAAGCAGACTCGCACTGAGCAGTTCAAACCGCTGGGACTTGAAAAGATGGATGAGTGAAACAGGCATGGACGACGTTTCTAAGCAGGACTTTTGGACTAAAGAAAAAGAAAAACAACAGCCACTACTTAGGGCAGGCAAGGAGAGAACAATCCTTCTTTGACTTTTTCTTTCTGTCTCTCCACACACTCACACCCTGCCAATATTGGGGTAAATTACAAAAACAGAAAAGATTCTCCCCTTCCCACAGGCCGAGGGTGTGCATTGGCATATATTAGGCATCAGGACCTGCTCCTCAGGCGCACACACACACACACACACACACACACACACACTAGGGAACGGCAGCTGTGGATTCCCATCTGGGTTGCAAATGCACACAAACATACCAGAATGGGAAAACAAACAGACTCTGCTCTGCATAGGAAACAGAAGACTGGGGAGGGAATATGTGCAGGCACGTGACATCAAGCTGTGGGGGGCAAGTTAGTTGTGAGAATTTCTAGAGTTAATATAAAGTGCGAGTTATGACTGGTGTATTGTGGCATGGATGAAGACATCGAAAACATTGCGCCTATGGACAAATGCTCTTTTATTGAGCAAGCACTTCAACAGGCATGGACAAATGACCATCACAACTGAAACACAGACAGAGAAGCAGGAAGGTTCTAACCCTACATCTTCTGACCATGGTGAACTCCAGACTCACACAAATCAACCCACAACATGACACGATAAAACACAGCCAGCACATGTATACATCTCCAACTAACAACCAACAATTTAACCAACAACATCAGCAAATGTCCTTTCTTAATGGAGAAGGGAGTATCTGTATAAGGCTGATACCAGCAGACAAAGAGATGGAGATATGAGAATAAAATAAACTAATTAAATCCGATTCTATTACAAATCTAGCCTGAAAATGCTTGTAGGACAACATAATGAATAATAATGTGATGAAAACAGCAGCTACAGGTATGCTAATGTTTTCAATACATAATCAAGTAGCTAGTTAATTTTGTAAAAATTAATACTTTGTACATGAAAGTGGTGGCCTTTTCAGCTTTGTAATAGTATACTATTAGCATATATGCTAGTCTCCACAGAATGAGTGTTTTTGCTTAATTTTCACCAGTGTAAGGACACAAAACATTGCTTTCTGGCCACGTCCAGATTCCAGCGTTAGAGCCCCTGCAATGTCTCCAGTGATCCAATGAGTCAAGAAAGTAAGCTCCTCTACAAGGTTTATGGCCCTAAAATATAACATGGTCATGGAAGCCCTACTGAGAGTAAGAAGTTCTCAGATGAGACATCATGATCATAAAAGGGGTCTCTCTCCTATCTCCATTGATTATCTACCCTGTAACATGCCATATGCTGCTCAGGCAATGACACCTTGTCATATGGATATGTAATCATTCTTTTCAATTAATCATATGTGAAATTGCTTTGCTTAAACCCTATAAAAGGTCACAGCACCTCAAGTTTCTCTTTGAGTCGCAAATTAGGGGTCTTCGTGCTTTCATATTCTTGCTTGTCAGAAGACAAGATAATTGTTAACTTTTTTGACTCGCCTACGTCCATGAATACCATGAACAGACCACTGACTGATGCTGCAGGCCAGGGATCATTGATCCCAAAGACATTTCTCCAGTGTGGAATTGTGGTATGTCTGAAGATGCTGTAACACTAGAACCTGATGTAAATTTTTTTCATTTATCATTAAATGATAAAAAGAGTTTTATCATCGCTCTTTGCCATCTTCCTTAAGGTGTTACTTAATCCTTCTCCAAGTTTTTATTCAGGCAACATAATAATACTGCCTGTTTGACTTAAATGCATATATCTCTTAGATTTCTCACATGATCTTATTCCAGGTCTTTGTATGCTGTTGTCCTTTTGTTTCTCTAGACATATCCCTGTTGTCAGAACAAAACCTTGTATCTCTAAAATGGTAACTTTAAAGGAGAAGGAAAAAACTACTTTTAATGTGAGTCAATGGAACCAGATATTCTTGGGCAGTTTGGGCCATTCCTTTTGGTTCATTCTTCATGAAATTTATACATAGTGTAAAGGTCAATGGGCTTTTTTCAAATTGTTTCAAAAACCTAAAAAGACAAAAATGGAGATACAAGGTTTTCTTCCCACAACAGCAACGTGTATCATGCATTACCCCTTTTACCTTTAGCTAAGAATAGAACTCCACCAATTTTGTGTAATCAAATATAATAATCAGCCAATACTTAACGTCTCAGTATCAGTACTGCAAAAGAAACAGTGGTATCGTGTCATCTCTAGTAGTGAGGATATGCACCAAACTAACTCCTTGACCACTGTTAAGGTTTCTTATCCTTCCTTACTTAGTCAAACTCAGATGTATAAATAACGTGGCCTCATTTTTTTCTAATAATAAATGGGCTGTGTGCACTGTACCATCGTTTCATCTTTGTTGTGCAAACGTAGCCATATTCTGTCCTATTATATTTCATTTTCCTCAGTGCTTGCTGTATTCAAATTACTTCAAAGAGACAGAGGCAAATGTTTCAAAGGCTTTGAACTTTGACAGCTGACGCGGCAGAGAAACAGAAGGAGGCTCCTGATATTTATGATTATGTATGAGACTCTGCCTGATTATTATGAAAGAATATAATAAATCTTGTTGGTGTTTAAAAAGGGGAGCGCATTTGCAAATGAGGGGCTTTGTCAAGAAACTGTACAATACACTTATGTCTTCTGATATGTGCTGAATGAAAGTCTAAGTCTCTCCAATTACCCCACTAAGCATATTTATAAGTGAATATATTACCGGATTCTGCCAGTGTTCACCTAAAATGCACCACACCAATCAAGCTCTTTTCATCATTCAGGCTTGTATGGGGAATGGAAACTGACTGTGGTCATTATTACTCAGCAAACAAATCTGTGTGTCAAAGCCAGAGATAATGACTCCAAAATGCGTAAATGCTTCATCTTTACACCTCTTTTTGAGTAAAAAGGTGGAGTCTTGATGAATAATATTGCTGCAGTTGGAACAACATTCTTAACTTGTAATGGAAGTTATTTCAAAAGAAATCATTTTCCAAGTAGTGGAACTGTTTCTGTTGAGCCATTCATTATCAAAATTTCACACAGTGTTAAGGGCAGCTTGTATTTTTAAATTATGTAAAAGAAAAATAAAGACATGCACTTCATTCTTCCTCAATATCTAGTTCTTGTGGCTTCCATGAATTTTATAATTCAGTTTTAATAATGTAATTAATGCAACCTTAAATTTTTTTTCACTATCACTAATACTAAAATAATAAATATTGATTCAAATAGTCTCAGGCGGAAAAGGGCAGAGAGCCCTCTCTGGGTCGGGCATAGGCTCTTGCCTCAAGTAGAGGAGTTCAAGTATCTCGGGGTCTTGTTCACGAGTGATGGTACAAGGGAGCGGGAGATTGACAGGCGGATTGGTGCTGGGTCAGCAGTCATGCGGGCTCTTTACTGGTCTGTTGTGGTAAAGAAAGAGCTGAGCCATAAGGCAAAGCTCTCGATTTACCAGTCGGTCTACGTTCCCACCCTCACCTATGGTCATGAGCTTTGGGTAACTTCCGAAAGAATAAGATCGTGAATACAAGCGGCCAAAATGAGTTTCCTCCGCAGGGTGTCTGGACTCTCCCTTAGAGATAGGGTGAGAAGTTCGGTCATCGGGGAGGGACTCGGAGCAGAGCCACTGCTTCTTCACGTCGTGAGCAGCCAGCTGAGGTGGTTTGGGCATCTGGTTAGGATGCCTCCTGGACGCCTCCCTTGGGAGGTGTCACAGGCAAGTCCACCTGAGAGGAGACCCCGGGGAAGACCCAGGACACGCTGGCATGTCTATATCGCGCCTCGGAATCCCCCTTGGAGAGCTAGTGGAAGTGGCTGGGGAAAGGGAGGTCTGGGCCTCATTGCTTAGGATGTTGCCCCCGCGACCCGAACCCCGGAGAAGCGGAAGATGATGGATGGATGGATGGATGGATGGATGGATGGATGGATGGATGGATGGATGGATGGATGATTCAAATAGTTTGTAGCTCCCTCCACTGATTCTGAAATGCTTACAGAGTGGGAAACAGTAACACAAACATTCACTCTACTTCAGTAAAGTTCTCTCTTTAAGCATGTCATATTAAACTAAAGTGTTGCTGCCAGTAAAGCTATGCCTATTGATGTGTCTAGCACAGAATCAGACATGTTACTGTATAAAAAAAGATGTTAACTTTAGCATTATTGTGGTAGCTAGCATGAATAATTAACATTAAAGTAACTGTAGCTAACATACACTATATTTCCAAAAGTATTTACTTGTCTGCCTTCACATGCATATGAAATTGAGTGAGATCCCATTCTTAATCCATAGGGTTTAATATGATGTCAGCCCACCCTTTGCAGCTATAACAGCTTCAACTCTTCTGGGAAGGCTTTCCTCAAGGGTGGAAAGAAGTGCATGTCTGAGGTCAGACACTGATGTTGGACAAGAAGGCCTGACTTGCAGTCTCTGCTCTAATTCATCCTAAAGGTGTTCTATAGGGTTGAGGTCAGGACTCTGTGCAGGCCAATCAAGCTCTTCCACACCAAACTCACTCATCCATGACTTTATAGATCTTGCTCTGTGCACTGGTGTGCAGTCATGTTGGAACAGGAAGGGGCTATCCCCAAACTGTTCCCGCAAATTTGGAAGCATGAAATCTCTTGGTCTGTTGAAGCATTAAGAGCTCTTTTCACTGAAACAAAGGGGCCGAGCCCAACTCCTGAAAAACAATCCCACACCATTATCCCCCCTCCACCAAACTTGACACAATGCAGTCAGACAAATACCGTTCAGGCAAATGTCAAACCCAGAGTCATCCATCGGATTGCCAGATGGAGAAGCGTGATTCGTCACTCCACTGCTCTAGAGTCCAGTGGCGGCACTTTACACCACTGCATTTGATGCTTTGCATTGCGCTTGATGATGTAAGGCTTGGATGCAGCTGCTTGGCCATGGAAACCTATTCCATGAGGCTCTCAATGCACTGCTCCTGAGCTAATCTGAAGCCCACAGGAAGTTTGGAGGTCTGTAGTGATTGACTCTGCAGAAAGTTGGTGACCTCTGCGCACTATGTCCTTCAGCATCCGTTAACCCTGCTCTGGCATTTTACGTGGGCTACCTTAACGATGCTTTAATTCAACTTCTACTCAGTTCCATTTTTCTACAGTGGATTTACTTTACGTTGCTCCTGTGGTCACTTTCTTCTAGCTAACTTCATATTCCAGAGCAAGAGTGATGTGTGTGTTTATGTTAAAATGATATCAAATTCTGTTCTCATGGTAGGCATGAAAAAATGGAAGGCAAGAGGTGCAAGAAGTGATAGACATGCGTGAAAATATAGCTGTACATTGAGCAAGGGGTGTAGCAGGAAGTGAAGCAGGGGTGCTTAGAAACACATTGTAAGTCTTTTTCATTATTTGTGCTTTATAGTTTTGTGTCACTTCTGTTAAGCAGTGTTCACATACATGGGTAATTCCATGACTTACAGTTCTTACAGTTCTTCTCAGTTGCTTGAATACTTTGCCCATTCAGAAGTCATATTCTCAAAATAGATAACACACAGTACTAAACAAACACTATCTGGTCAAAATAACAGTTTCTTTGCAAAATAAACTGAGCCCCACAAAGCAATAAACACATGACACTTTTCATCAAATAACTGACAATAAGGAGAGTAAATTCTTCCAATCACTAACTACACCAAAACCAATTACACACAAAAAACAGATTTTAATTTTAATCCTATTCAGTCTTTATTAGTGCTGCATCTCTGTGCAGTACTATCTGCTATGTTACTGCAAGTAATTCTAGGAAAAATAATGTTTTTTTTTTCTTTTACCAGAAACACATTTCAGTGCATTATACTACAAATCCTCCATCCCAAAAGTAAATAAATAAAAAAAATTCCCAAAATATTCAGAGGCAAACATTTGAGAGGGGTAGAGGGCAACACTGCCTCAAATGATGCCATCCCTAGCCCTGAGTATTTGTCTGTAGAGGGACAGACTGTGTCACAGGTGCCCAAACAGATAGCCCAGGCATACATACCATACTGAACTGAAAATTCCAGTCAAATTCCGAGAAAACTATTCTAGGTTAATCACAGCTCATCTGTGACGGAAAGTGAGCAAAGAGTCTAACCCACTGTAGCATCTGTTCATTTTATTAATCCTAATAGGTAAGTCAAACATTGTATAAATTGGCTTTACAGTAGAACATACCTACCTATTACACTTGTCTATTTACAAATACTGTTTCCAGCCTCTTGCTTCACATCATTTGGGACAATACTCCTTTCTACTATTCTCATCGTTTTTCAACGTGTAGCCAAAAGCATAAACAGCTGTTTGGTGAAGATGGGCATACAGTAAATTGGTCATTGTGAAAATGACTGTGTAAAAAACTAAAAATGTTTGTACAATGACAGAATCACCTGTTACCTGTCCCTCACCTGACAAATATTTATCTACAGTCTTCTTATCCACAGCCTGAAACTAGGTGCAGAGTGCTTTCTGTTAGCTGTCACAACATGTTTTCCTTCTGTTTTAAATAGTTGTCCAATAAGCATCTGCTGTTTACTTTGAAAACCATATTAACTGCATCAAAAAGGTACATGAAAAAAAGTGAAAGCAACAAGATTCTGAATGAGAGTAAAGATTAAGTCAATGTTTTTAGTAATGGAGAAAAACAGTAATAAATGTGTAATTATTCACTTTTATCCAGTTCTGAGTAGAAAAATCATCTAGATTTTTTTTGTTAGTATCTAGTTTTTTTTTATGTTAGTATCTAGCCCAGCAGAAATAACTGACCACAACTGACCCATTACATGGCCAGGGCCCTCCAGTGAGCCCAAAGTTTTATTACACACTTCTGTGACCTAAGAATAGTGAGAGATAAAAGGTTTTATTTTGAGAACAATAAATGGTTAATTTATCCTAAATTACAAAGAATGTCCTGTTTAATGCCTCTAATGCTCAATCCAAAGTTACATCCCTGAGAAAGTATGTGCTCATGTCTTTGGGTCTGAGTGTTTAAGGTTTTTCACTATATGAAATAGTGACAAGAATAAGCAATGCTGGGTTAATCATATATTTAATGATTTAATACCAAAACTAATCTCACTCTTTCCTGTAACAATTTGATTTCATAAGACTGTTGTTGAAGGCATTGGAAATGATCTAATAAAGCTAAAAAGAAATACATATAAATACATAGATACATAGAAATACATATCACACTTTAGTCACCTTTTATTTTTACTCTAAAGAAACTAATTAATAATGAGCCCTTAGTGATTTGAATTCCATTTTGAACATGTGCACAGTGCAACCAACAATAAGAGCAGCATTGCTCTTCTTTTTTATAGAGTGATGGACAACATGGTCTAGTTCCAGTCTGATGTGTTGTACCATGCCCAACATTCACATGCATGCAGTGCACCTACTCTGAGTGCAGATTTTAATGAATTAAAAACAGAGCCTCTGGCTGAATCACGGATAATGTTCTAGGTATGATAAGGTTCACTCTGTCCTCGCATATGTTAGGTCTTAGGTCAAGCTTGAATTTGAGATGCCTCAAAACAGGTGGACTGAGATGTCTTAAACCTTTAGCTCTGTGTAGTGAGGCGGCATTTGGTGGAATTAACTACAGATAACACAGTGCTGAAGTAGGCGGTGTGAAACTAAATAAGGAAGCACACATGCAGACATTATATAAAAATATAAGTTGCTGACAAATACTCATATACATGAACATGCTATTTAGATATATTTTGCTGTTCTTCTATGTCTAGCATTAGGAACTGCAGCTTTAAAATCTCAGACAACACCAGTAATCACTGCCTGTTATCAGGCAATAGATTCTTCATAAATATTCAGTGGAGACACATCTACATTTCAAACTCAATTTCTCCTGTTAGTTCATATTTCTTGTGAAATGGAAGAAATGCTGAAAGAACATGGCCTGAATGAGAAAATGAGAGTTTGAAATCTAGCCCGCTATTTTCACTGTCTACTGACTGTGATTTTATCATATGAGAGGAGAAAAGCCAAATGCAGCGCAATGCTAACCCAAGTGGAAACAACAATGTCAGAGACAAGAGTACAAACACTTGCAGTTCCCATTATGTGTGTTTGAAGTGTGTGTGTGTGTGTGTGTGTGTGTGTGTGTGTGTGTGTGTGTGTGTGTGTGTGTGTGTGTGTTGTGTGCATGTTTTGTCTGGATTCTGATGGCAGTCGCTGCTCCTGACTGACAGTTTTATCTGGGCACTGCATGCACCTGATTAACCACAGTTCATTCTATATGCATTTGGGAGGGAGAGAGAGAGAGAGAGAGAGAGAGAGAGAGAGAGAGAGAGGAATGAAACAAAGAAGAGAAAAGAGAGAGAAGAGACATAGAAAGAGAGAAAGAGAAAGACTGAGAAAGACTAGAATGAATGGGGAGATTTGAGGGAAGAGAGAAAGGGGAGAGAGACAGGGAAAGAAAGTGATAGAAAGAAGAGAAGGAGAGAGAGTTGAGAAGAGACAGAGAAAGTGAGAGAGAGAGACGGGAGAAAAAAGAGTCTCCCAACTGTCCTCAGGCCAACACCTTCAGATACAGCTCATCACGAACTGACTCAAACAGTGACACATGCGATCAGATTCTGTTATTATATACACACTATGGACCAAAGTATTGGGACCCTTACTCATTACGCCTATAAAAGCTTTTATGACATCAAATTCTAAATCCATAGGCATTAAAATGGAGTTTTAGTTTTTTGCCCATTCAATCAGAAGAGCATATGTGAGGTCATGTTGGATGAGATGCTCTGGCTCACCATACCTGTTCTAGTTCATCCCAAAGGTCTTCAATGGGGTTGAGGCCAGGGCTCTGTGCAAACTCACCCAGCCATGCCTTGCTTTGTGCACAGTCATGCTGGAACAGAAAAGGTCCTTCCCCAAACTGTTCCCACAAAGTTGGAAGCATTTGTCCAAAATGTCTTGCTATGCTAAATCATTAAGATTTCCCTTCACTGGAACTAAGAGGTCTAGACCAACCTCTGAAAAACAATCCCATAGCATTATCCCTCCTCTACCAAACTTCACAGTTGGCACAATGTAGTCAGGCAGGTAATGTTCTCCTCGCATTCGTCAAATCCAGACTTGTCCATCAGACTGCCAGATAGAGAAGTGTGAATTCAGTTGCAGCATGCCCCATTTGGCTTTGTGTATTTTGATCTTAGGTTTGTGTGTAGCTGCTTGACCATGCAAACCCATTTTGTGAAGCTCCTTGTGAAACACAGTTTTTGCTGTTGTTGCCTCCAGAGCCGATTTGGAACTCTTTAGTGAGTGATTTAACAGAGAATATACACTTTGTACTTAAGCACTCTGTGGCCCCACTCTGTGTCGGTGTGGTCTACTGCTGTGTGGCTCTTAGGTGCTTCCATGTCACAATAATTGCATTTACAGTTGACAGGGGCAAATTCAGCAGGCCAGAAATTTCACAAACTGACTTGTGGCAGAGGTTGCATCCTATGACAGTGCCATGTTTACAGTCACTGAGCTACAGTACGACCCATTCTACTGCACGTGTTTATTTATTCAGTTTGCAGGGCTGTGTGTTTAATTTTCTCCACCTGTTAGCAATGGGTGTGGCTGAAACACCTGAACTCAATAATTAGGAGGTGTGTACCAATGCTTTTGTTTGTATAGTGTATGTGTGTGTGTCGCTACATGCCGCTGTTTCCTTCAGTTGGCTAAAAGAACAACACAAGTTAAATATGCTGTGTTAAATGTAGTACTAAGTACTCTAGTATTAATCTAGTAGTATCTAATCTAACTAACAGTTAAACTGTAGTATTAAACTATTAATCTGTGGATATGAATCCCTTCTGGTTAAAAATGCATTAACCCCTTCAATGGCCCAAAGCCAGAGTTTTATTACATACCTAATCTAAGAATAACCTAAGCATTGGAGTCCATGTAGTTACTGAAAGCCTTAGTATGTAATAGGCCTGGGATTTGAATTAATTTACTAATTCTAAGACCTGCACACTGGAAGCACTGTGCAGGCCTTAGAAAATAACATTACTAGAATTTTGTTCTGCAAGATGAATTAATCATTTTACTTATTAAGCCTGAATACGCTTTCAGTTTTGAGTTAGTTCCAAATGCTGCAGGAAGCTGAGTTTTTCTGAAATGGTGGTTAGTGTTATTGATTTGCCTTTTCACTTATACCTGTCTGGAATGTAGCCCTGATCTGGCTCAATTTATCTCATCCAAAATTCTGAAAATGCTTTTGCAATTTACACTAATCTGAACGAAGGAATGTCGGCATCTGTTTCAACTCAGTTCTGTGCAATATTACTCATCAAAGGGAAACTTTTGTGTTTGGATCTGCAGCACAAACATCTAACAGACCTAAAAGAAATCTGAACTCAGAATTCTCAGCCTGTTTCAGTGTTTTGCTCTAAAACTTTTAATGTATTAATATTTGAGCTGGATCAAAGGGAAGTGCAAAAGAGTCTATTAACTCCAATCTATATTAAGTTGAGACCATAGTGACCCTTGAGCAGTGTTACAGTAAGGCATGTTTTAAGGTTAATTACCTCTGGCCCTTCTCTCTAGCTCTGGGAATTTCACTTTAAGTCTTTCAAGGCTTGGCTCAGCATTGTCAGTACAGTTTGAGACTATACTCACAGTATTCAGACACAGCTAGAGATGCAGAGTAAAATGGACAAAGATTGAATAATTTGGTGCCATCAATTACCACCAGGAGAAAAACAATATCATCCAGGGACGTTGCCTAAGATATATCCCCAAATATCTTTTAACCAGTTACAAACCATGTTACACATTTCACTCTAGCTTATTTGCACATCATGCTCATCATCCATCTGTTTCATTCAGGGGCACATTCACCCACTCCTCAAACTCCAGAGCCATTCTAGATGCAGCCACAGGCCATGACTAATGTTCCAAGAGAGCACTCAAGAGAGCAAGTGCACAAGAGCAGTAGAGAGAGATAGAGTGTTAGAGAGTGGGTGCACGTGAGCGTTTACCTGATGTTTTATCGGGCCCAAGTTGAGTTGCAGACCACTAGAAATGTTTATCAAAACACTCATAAAATTACCCTAATAGAATGGCTTGTTTTAGTCATGATTTAGGCAAGACTATTCTGCTTTTTAAAGTATGTGTACACACCTAAATAACTACAGATAACTACAGATTTGTTTCATTCCTAAAAAAAAGTTATGAATAAAATTATGTGAAAGACAACACTTACAGCTCAGCGTCAAAACTAGTAACAAACAGGTTTGTGCTAAACTACATCTGGTTTAACGTATTTGCTAAAAACGTATTTTCATATGATGACTAATAACATTAAATGATCACAGAGCAATATTAACATCAGTTAACTCACCAGTCAACAGGGCTTTATAGCACTCACATTTGATTAAGTATTAAAAGTAGAGATTTGTAAAAATAAATATTAATGCAGTCATACACATGCTATTCTTTGCATTGTTTCATTAAGGTTTGCTGAAAGATCTCATGTGCAAGATTCCTTAGCATCTAATATTGCTCTGGCAACAATCCAGTATTGGCTTTTGCATTCGCTCATCTAAAGGGGCAGCTTCTGTTGCTAAAACCCTCATCTTATTAGACCTGAAAAACATTTGTGTTGAGTGATTGAACAGTATCTCTGGTTTAATTGGTTTCCAGAACACATTTATATACAAATTTAAACTCAGTATTTTGTCAGTGTCAGAGTCGGGCTCAGATCAGACACTTGTGGACGTAAAAGCCGAGCTTTATTGTTGAGAGCAATTCCAAAAGAGTAGTCGAATACAGTCCAGGTCGTAAATACCAAAATAGCAAACATAACAAACAGGGCAAAAATGAGGTCGAAAGACAAAACAGGGTCAAAACACGAAAGATAACAATAATGGAGTTACGCTCAGTAAGGCAGATAAACTGGCAATACTTCGCAAAGCGACTAGACAAACACAGATCTTAAATAAGGAACAACACAGGTGTGTCTAATCAGTACTCAGGTGAGGGTGAGTGGGTGTGAGTCCCTTGATTGGCTCCAGGAACCTAGGTTTCCTGTAGGGTGTTCTGGGAAATGGAGTTCATGTTAGAAGACTGATCCCTAGTACGATCCATGGGCATGACAGTCAGTCAGTATTAAAGTCAGTATTTCGGCATTTGTCTGTACTAAACATCTTGTAAATCCAGTTTAACTTTGAACGAAAAATAATTGAAATGTTCTTCTCCATATGCTTCCTTTGTCCAACTGAATTATAGCATGTTAGTGCAAGTGATGCCACCAGGTGGCCTATACTAAAGCTTTGATGGAGTAGTAACAATAATACAGAACTTGCAAGCAGTCAATTCATGTGCCACATTCAACCCTGCCTATCAATGCGAAGGGATCACCATAGAGCCATCACTCAATCACTCACCAGATATTATTTGGGTGGCGAATCATTCTCAGCACAGCGGTGACTCTGAAATTATAATGGCATGTTAGCAGTGGTGGACAAAGTACACAAATCATGTAGTTGAGTTAAAGTTAAGATACTCAAGGTAAAATATTACTTCAGTAAAAGTAGAAGTTTCTCCCTTTAGACCTTCACTTCAGTAAAAGTACAAAAGTGTTTGCCTTCAAATGTACTTAAGTATCGAAAGTGAAAGTACTAAAAGATTAATTATGACTTTAATGTCCTATTATTTTTGTAACAAGTCTCTTGATTCATTAACTTATTTTAGGTGAAAATACTCCACTGACACTCTTGGTAAACCAATGTTTTAATAGAATGTCATTAATTAGTCACTGATGTATATTAAAATGATCATAAGCACAAAACACTGAAGGCAAATAATTTCCATTAGGTAGAACCAATTGACTCTGAAACAACCTTTTACAAACAAAGTTTCAGTCTAAGATTTATTTGCAGCTTCATTAAAAGTTTAAGTTTAATAAAAACTTGTTTTAAACACAGGTTCATAAATGAGTTTACCTTTACTATATTGCATCTGTAGGTCTCTGTTCATAAACATAAACTAGCAAAAACAAAGTTACTATAAAATTAAATAGTGTTTCTATAAATTCAGACATGCCAGTCACAACTGCATATGTTACATATTTCTATATTGTGGTCTATCTTTACAAAGGTAGGTTAGTTCCATCATTAATGTTGAATAGACACTCCCAAAATTTTACACTGCTGCTCTGATGTTGAACTGTGTGCTTGCACTGGGTCAGTATGACCAACAGGTCAAAGCAAGCTCAAAACAAAGTGATGCTTTTCCCTGATTGGTGTTCTCGCTTTGCGCTTCTTTCGTTTTGACATGTTATGTTTTCATACACATAAACCAAAAGGAATGACACATTTCTCAAAATGTAGTGGAGTAAAAAGTAAGATATTGATTTTGAAATGTAGTGGGGTGAAAGTAAAAAGTCACCCAAAATGGAAATATTTTTAGTAAAGTACAGATACATGAAAAAACTACTTAAGTACAGTAACCAATTACATTTACTTAGTTACTGTCCACCACTTCAGCATTACTCCAGGGTGGAGAATAGTCTACCAAGCAAGAACACCCAGTAAACAGTGTATGTATATATAGAAGTGGCCAGAAAGTGCACAGTGTTTAAAAACCTAAGAAATACTGCTGTGCCAGATTCAGTCATACCAGCACAATATTTACATAAGGATGTACTCCAATGACTATATTTCATTGTAATGATGAATTATTTTCCAGCATTAGACCCTACAAAGTGTGATCACAGAGATGCATTAGCCAGATTTCCAGCTGAAAACACCATGACTAACCAAAAAGCCCAGGAATAGAATAGAATTCTGAACCATTTGTCACTGTGTTTTGCACACTGTGAAATTAGACCTCTGAATTTAACCCATCCATGCAGTGAAACACCTACATACATCCACATGGGGGGCAGTCATGGGCTGGAGGTTAGGGAATTGGCCCTGTGACGGTTCGATCCCCAGGGCCGACAGCACATGACTCGAGCAAGACACCTAACCCCCCATTGTTCCCTGGGCTCCGTGGATAGGGCTGCCCATCGCTCCAGGAAAGTGTACTCACTGCCCCCTAGTGTGTGTGTGTGTGTGTGTGTGTGTGTGTGTGTGTGTGTGTCTATTCACTAGTGTGTATGTGGTGTTTCACTTCACAGATGGGTTAAATGCAGAGGTGGAATTTCCCTGTTTGCAGGATTAATAAAGTATCACTTGACTTAACTAGTGAGCACACACTAGGGGGCATTGAGCACACCTGCCCAGAGCAGTCGACAGCCCCATCCACGGCGCCTGGGGAGCAACTGGGGGTTAGGTGCCTTGCTCAAGGGTACTTCAGTCATGGACTATCAGCTGAGGGGATCAAACCAGCAACCTTCTGGTTACAGGGCTGATTCTCTAACCTCCAGCCCATGAATGCCCCCCATGCTGGGCAACATTTACAAATCAAAGCTGTACCAAGGACCATTGGTACATATTAAAAGCATATTCATACTGTTCAGTGTGACTATTACCAAAATGCCCAAGAGCACAATAATTTACATGCAGAGAGCAGAACCTCAAACAAAGTGGTGGGAGAAATTTAACTCTTAATGTTAAACCATATAATGCAGTGGTGTCTATCCTTCAGTGCCATACAGTTTTTTGAGGTGGGGAGAAAAAAATACAATGCCTTACACCTTCGTGTTGCACCAAAGAAGAAATTATTCCTTGCGAAATTATGGCAAGATTTAGACTTCTCCTTTTTAACAAACAAGAACTGCCCTTGAGTTATGAGCACAAAGACTTTTTAGTTGCTTCTTGTGTTAGGCTTCACATAAATTCACATTATATTTTACACATATTTCTTCACCACAAATGAACTGAAGCGTAGTGTGGTCTGAATGAATTCAAAGACACATGGAATCTTCAAGGACATCCAATGTTTCTTGTAAAAGGATTCAGCTTCTATGACGATAGCAAGTTGACAGCAGCGTGGTCTGAGCCTTATTGTCAATCATTTCTGTCCTAAAATAATTGGTATACGCAGACTTCAATAACAGGAAAGCATATGAAAAAAAGGTCACAGCACAGCACAGTTCACTTCATTTATTTAAAAAAAGAGCTTAGACTTTTGAGTGCTGCACAAGAAATGTGTCAACCAATGTTGGAGTATGCATGTATTTGCATATATATGCCATATACTGACTTTTGAAACCAGGAAAATTAATAAATTAGTAGAAATATTAATTTCATCATTTTTATCTAGGGTGAGGAGTCTATTGATGAGCACAATCAAAACATGTAGCAAAACTTGGTCAACTTAGATCATTCACATTTTATTCAAGGAAATAATACAGGAATCAATTTTGTGTCTCTTTTGGGGAATCCCTTTACTGTGGGAGGTCTAGGACTACACAGTCCGCTCTTAATTTAAAATGTGGACAACACATTAATGAACATTAATATGTATATATATATATATATATATATATATATATATATATATATATATATATGTGTGTGTGTGTGTGTGTGTGTGTGTGTGTGTGTGTGTGTGTGTGTGTGTGTGTGTACATATGTTCACATCAGCTATCAGAATGGTAAAAAAATGTGATCTCCAGTCTCTAAAGTTTTCAAAATATCTCAATAAAGAAAAAACATCCAGTGAGCACCAGTTCTGCAAATAGAATCCCTTGTTGATGAGCGACTTTAACAGAGAATGGCTAGACTGATTCAAGCTGACAGATAGGCTCAAAGAACAATTGTGAAGAACAGAAAAGCATATCAGAACGTGCAGGTGGATGGGCTACAACAGCAGATGACCCTGTTGGATTCTACTTCGGTCTGGTTAGCACAGGCTCACCAAAACTGGACAATTGAAGACTGGAAAAACTTGGTCTAATCAATCTCAATTTCAGCACACAGATGGCAGGGACAGAATTTAGTGCCAACAGCCTGAGCCCAACCTTTCTTCTGTGAACTGTCCAGGCTGATGGAGGTAGTATGGGGAAAGTTTTCTTGGCATATATTTGGCCTGTTAACACTAACCGATCATTGCTTGAATGCCACAGCCTATTTGAGTATTGTTGCTGAACATGTGTATCCTTTCATGGCCTCAATGTATCCACATTCTAATGGCTTCTAATGGCTAGCATGATAATGCACCATGCCATAAATCAAAAGCTGTCTATAGTGGTTTCATGAAAATGACAATTTAATGCCCTTTAGTGGTCTTCCTTGTCACTGGATCTGAATCCAGCAAAATACCTTTGGGATCTGGTAGAAAAAGAGATTTTCAGCATGAAAGTGCACTAGAAAAATCTGCAGGAATTGAGTGATGCAATCATGTAAACATGGACAAGAATCTCAAAGGAATGTTTCCAACATCTTGTTTTATAGTATGTCTATGTTTTTACTTAGGACTACACCACTGGTGGCTCACTTTTTTAGGCTGGTTAGGGTTCAGTGTTAATGGACAGACCCAACAGGGACTATAGATAAGATGGGAGAAAACCAGCAAAACGACCTAAAAATGTGTTCTTCCAGTCACTGCATGGTTTTAGCTTTTTCTCACTCTTTAAACTTTCTACTCTGGGTTTTTGAGTAATGTCTCTCTGCAGGCCTCTATTTCATTCACTCACTCTTCATGTTCAGTATGTATTCATTTCCGCTTTGTGGTTAAGTATCAGTTTTCCCTTATAAATTGTTGCTTGCTTTCATAAAGCTTGTGGTAAACTGGATTAGAAGTTCTGCATGATGTGAGTGCATAATTTGACCCCCTGGGTGCGGAGAGCAAATCCACTGTATCTGCGTCATTTCGGAGTGCAAACATCATTAAGTGCATTATTCATTGAGCCTCTCTTGCGTGGCCCCCTGATTGCACATTAGTTATAGTCCACTGGGAAACAAATGGACCCGCTGTGGCCCAGTGGAGAGAAATGGGAGAGGCTTCCATTGACTTCTCATTCTGCCGACCATTATGTTTTTTCTTCTACTTTCATTTTTTCTGTTTCACTACTCATTATGATCTGCTGGGATCCATTAGCATGAGCAGCAATTTCCTGGAAAGTTGTTTTAAGGTTGTATGTCCATTCTAAGAAGCTTTTTAAATTGTGTTTTAGATGGTGTGTGCTCTCAGGATGAACCTGTACGAGCGTTTGCTGCTTGAACTTGACAGCTTTGACGAATGAGTACAATCCGTTGCCAGCAGAGTGCTTTGAATATCAAGGAGTTTACTTAAAGACATTATCTAGCCTATGCTTCACCCCAGACTGAGTAAAAGGAAATTAAGCATGCTGCCTTGTCACCGAACCTAAAAAGTAGACATGCAGAATCAGTGCTGGCCGAAAACTACCTTGTGGTGCACGTGTTGAGAATATCTGATTTAGTTTAATAGTCGGCAGAGTAAAACTACACCAGAGGTGCTGTCCAAAGAGGTCAGATTATTTGGCTTTTCCTATGGTCTATATTCACTGTATTTCTTATTAAACACATGGGTTTAGATTCATAAAATGCACCAACAGATTTATTGTGATGTTAAGAACAAATAGCATCACAGTAGCATGTTTGCTCATTCATAAATAATGACTATTAAGATTAATTATGTGGCATCTATTAGTCTCACAATTTGTGTAGTGAAACATTGCATACACACTAGTGAAAGCACACACACTAGAGAGCAGTGAATTGTTACATTTGTGGAATAATTGCCACACGTTAAAATTAATATTTTCCATTTTTTAATTGTTGCTGCATCTATATTTAACCATTGGTCAGCACCTTTCCCTTAAAATTCCCAGCTCTGCTTCCTTCTGAGTTTCTTAGTTTCTTATTTGTTTGGCTCTTGTCCAGGACACAGGAGATAATACCTCAGCATTATTAAGACACCAGTGTGCTAATTACCGCCAACATTGCCTTTATCTACAGGTCTTATTTACCATGCTGTACATTTTGCGTGGTGTAGCACTGAACCTGGCCCATGCATGTCAGAATCACCAGCATGTCAGTAAATATTTTCTTCCTTGTCTGAATATCATTTTAACTGAAATAAAGATAAATGAATGGTTATGATCTGAATGTTGAATGGATGGTTTTTAAACACGAGTGTTTTTTTGACTGTGCAACCTTTCAGGCAGATACTAGCAAAGCTGGAAATGTTGTTGTGAATCATCAACTCCACTCTAGGTTAGCTGAATAATTAGAGATAGACAAAAGCAATCTTTGCTTCCTGATATGAATTAGTCATGCTACAAGCCCACAGCTGAAACTCAGGATTCCTCATTAGGCCCTGATTTTCTCTGTAAGCAATCTGAAGGGAAACAGAAAAGTCAAGATTACAATAAAAATGAAGCTTGGACTTCTTGGGCAAAGAACTAAGCAATTTAAACACTCAGGTCCGGAGAGCAATGAATGTCACTGTATTTGTAGGATGCAAGAGACAATGGAGAACTAATTAAACTTGCAAATAAGTACCTTTCATTTAAATTTACAATACACAACTGAAACCTTTTATTCTGAGAAGGCAAGATAGATTTAGTTCAGCGTCTTAACACATAGGCTGGACTAATTGAGTGAAAAGCTATGTGTCAGTTCCTGATCTGCATTCAAGTCTGTTATGATGAGGGAAACATTCCACTCAGTTATCAAATACGGCAGAGAGAGACAGACAGAGACTCTGTGTAAAGGTCTCTGTGCATGCCTGTGTTTGTGTGTGTGTGCGTGTGCGTGTGTGTGTGTGCGTGTGTGTGCGTGTGTGTGCGTGTGCGTGTGCGTGTGTGTGTGTGTGTGTGTGTGTGTGTGTGTGTATGTGTGTGTGTATGTGTATATATTTGGAAAGGGAAGTGCATGTTAACGAGACAGCAGGTAAAATTTCTCCACAGGCCTAACGCACCTTCCAGAGAACAGAACAAGAAGTGCTTTCCATGATTTTCTGGTTGTTTTATAAATATATATATGGGACTAACTTTACTTTGCTTTTAATAAAAGTTGTAACAGGGAGCAAGGAGGCAGATGCATATTTAGAGATAAGCAAGATTTATTAAGGGCAAATCCAGGGTCATGGTCAAGACGGTCCAGGGTCATAGAGCCAACACGGATAGAATAGGGGGCAGACATGATAGACCAACAATAAACAATAAGCAGGTTCAAACACACAGTAACCAGAGTAACCAACAACCAACAATGCAAACAGTTCAGAAAACAATTCAAACACCAACAAAGACCAGCAAACACAAGGGGCAAACATAGGGCTTAAATACACAGGGATAACAAGGGACAGGTGAAAACAATCAGGGGCAGAGTCAACAAACAAGGGGGCTGAACCAAAACAAATGCACATGGAAGATCCAAAACACAAAGCACATGGACAGGACTGGGAGGGGCCAATCGTGACAAAAGTAGTTTAGTTGAAGTAATCTATTGAACAAATCCATGCAATGGCTGGGAGCATCGAGGTGAATTCAGAAAGCAAACTTTCAACACATTTTTACAGAAAAAGAAATAGTTTTGATATTTCGCTGTATTTATTGGTATTGTTTACATATATTCTAATGTTATATAATATTTTTGAAGCAGAAAAGCAAAAACACAATTACTGGCAAGATAAATTGGTTGTAATGTGTTAAGGTGCCTAAGATTTTTTAGAAACTAAAAGAGAACTGTTAAAGTCAAGACAAGATTTAGGTCATCAAGTGTACAAAGCAAAACAGACCAAAAATTTGGTTGGCACTGGAACAGTGATGCACTGGCCCACAGTTTGGAGTTGTTCATCATCTATGTAGAATTGTCATCAGAAGGAAAATGAACTATGATCTCATCACAATAGTCAATGTCTGAAGCATGCAATAAAGGGTTCTACTAGATATAAACAAATCCTGAAAGCTACTGCCCCACAATCTGAAGAAGCAAAAAGGTCACACCACAAGACAATGATCCAAAACATGCATCAAATTCAGACTTGAACTAATTAAATGAAAGACTGAATATTACTTGAATATTACCTTATTTGAATGTGATTAAATAGGTGTAAGCTGTTAGCTGGCTACAAGAAATGTTTGGAGGTTGGGGTTTCAGACACAGAGTCTTACTAAGTACTTACTCACATTTCTGACATTTTATATTTTATTATCATTATTATCGTTCAGCAAATAAAGAACAGACTTAAAATGTGCAGAAAGATGTCAGTGAAAAGGTGATATTAGCTTATTTTCAACTGTATTAACAGATCTACATGATGGACTTCAGTTTCAACTAGGAAACATCAGCACTCTTTTATATATGAATCATTCAATCATGCACTTGCTTCAGTTCCTTCTTCATAACACTTTGTCAAAGCTTTTTTTCTTGCGAAACGTCTATATGTATCATACATGTGTTTTGACCACATAAAAGTTGCAACAAAAGTTCAACAACCACAATGGGGTCCTGCCTGAATAAATAAAGCACAAGTTAATAAATCATAAAAGACTATAAAAGAACAGAAACTGCTTATCAGGTGGGCTTTCAAAACAAAGTCTTTCTCTCTCTCCTGGCACTCTCTCTCTCTCTGAAGACCTTCTTGACAGATGGAGGAGAGTAGCATGTTTGGTGTAGAGAGAGATGGAGGGACCCCCTAATGAGACCGTGACTGGAGCCTCCGCTCACAGAATCACACACACAGCGGTGCTGCTAACGCTCTGGGTGGGAGAAATTTATTACTGAGCACAAGAGACTTTTTGTTTGGAAACAAAAAAACAAACATTCACATCACTTACAGAAGTACTTAGTATCCGCTCTCCATTTCTAACAGTTCTTTGAGTTCTTCTGAGTGAATGGAGACACAGCTGCATGGTTTTCAATCCATTTTAATATATTTTTTGTTTCCTCTCTTTAAAACCCTACACGTTGTGTCAACATTGCTTCCACTAGCTGATACAGATAATCATATACTGCTGTTCTTCATTGAACTGCTCAGTCGCTCTTTAAAATGCTGTCCACCTATGGCCTGGCTTCTTTGGTGCACACATCTACATTGGTTTGCTCCAGTGGAATTTCAGTGAATTCAGTGGTACTCGGTGATCTTCTAAAGCCACTCCAGAAACTCTGATATCATCATAGGTTCAGCAAAAAAAATAAAAAATCAAAAGTAGATTAGATTAAGAGACCCTTATTAGTCCTAAAACAGGGAAATTTCACTTCCACATTTTAACCAAGCTTGCAATCAAACACCACATACACACAAAAATGTACACAATTACAATACAATACAGTTTCTAACTAAAGCTATGATGCCATTGTAGCTAGCATGCATGATATGATGTTAAATAGTAAATAATATGATGTTAAAAAGTATGGTCAACATCCATTCTTAAAGATGGCTAATACCAGCACTAGAGCACTAGATTTGAGGAATGATGCAAAAGAATGCTATCCCCTTTTCATCCCATTCGATTAATGCATGTAAAGTGTCTAATACTAATTCCATTCCACCTGTATGTGAGATTTACAATCCAGTTGTCTTGGATTGTAGATGTTCTGGGAGTTCTTCATGTCAAACACATTACAAATGAGACAGGATGTGTGTATAGAGATGAAGTGGTTATGTAGCATTTTTCATTGGAACAGTGTGTGCACCCACCCTTGGGAATTCTGCCAATATAGCAAGATATTTGAAAGGTAGGATAACAAAAATCTAGCATTAAAAATAAGATGTGTTTTTGCTTCTAAAACTATAGATTTGTAAGTTCAGGGTTTATCTTACCCCTTAAAATTCCAGGCTATTCCATTACATACTAAGGCTAATTATTCAGTAACTACAGGGACTTCAGTCCAAACTGGCTAAGCTATTCTTAGGTTATAGGAGTGTGTAATAAAACGTTGGGCCTGGCGCTAGGACCTAGCCATTTAAGGGGTTAAAATGTAATTAAATTAAAGGTTAAAACATACAAAAATCATCATGTTATGTATCATTTAGCTCCAGCTACATCAGCAATGCAAAGCTACAGTGATGTATGTTAATATGATGCCTAATATATTAAATGGGTTTGGCTGCATAGAGATTTTTCCAGCAAAATGCTGATTTAAGAACATGTAAATGTAGAGAAGTAACCATAAATTATCTAGCATATCATGACTGTCTGAACAAACCTTTGTATCCCCATTTTTTAATTGATTAAAACCAATTGCCCTTCACACTGTGTTGAAATTCCATCATGAATAAACCTATAGAAATGGTCCAAATGATGAGGAATAAAATGCCTGTGCATTAACATGAGATAAAGTTTTCTTTTTTGGTTCTGACAGCAGCGATATACTGGTTTCTTTAGGATGGAAGTTGCATTTTACCACAAACCACAAAACAACCCAGAGACTGAAAGGACAGGCAACTGACCCTGATGCTAATTATATGTGAACTTAGTTTGATTTCACATTGAAATATGCCCGTGTGTTTTCATATGAACACACTTAAAACAACAGTTTTAATTTGAATTTGTAAGAAAGCTACTACTATTTTTATCTATGTAATATACGTTTGTTGCATTTTAAAGTTGAAAAACATTTCACAAGTCTGGATTGTAAGAATGCAGTTTTCACAGTGCTAACCTGGTAGCTGAGCTTCTACTGCTTGTTAGCTACGTTATTCTTGTAACTCCAGTATAAAATGCAAACCTCAGACACTAAACATGTGTCAGTAAAGTGAATGTATTTGGGCTAGGGGGGGGGGGTATTTTTGGCCCAACCATAACTTCAAACCTGCCCTTAGCAGGAGTTTAGATAATTCCTGGGATGCACTGTTGGCGTCCTCATGTTCCATTCATGAAATTTCATACTGTGATCTAGACTTCAGAGATCTACAGGGGGGCTGGCAATCCAGACACAACTCAATGATTTTTTGAAGGTAGAGGCCATAAATCTTTATGCTGCATATCCTCGAGTTAACTGAAGGCAGCTGGAGCTCAGGTGGTTTGGTTTTGTATGACTCGTAAATGTTCCAGTCTTCTCTGAGGTTTCTGTCTGGGCAAAGGACATCAAAGACTGACTTGTTGAGAGCGGTGTTTATTTGATGGTATGAAGAAGTATGAAAGTTGGAGAGCTATACTTTCCTACAGTTATCTTGTACTGCTTACATAGTATGAGACGGCTATTGACCTGGCAATGGAAAATTAGGTCACCGTTTGGGCTGAGAGATTAATCATTTTTATGTCACAGCTACAACTTTAAAGAGCTCAATTTTCAATTCACAAGAGTGACTTTAATTACAGTGTGAGGACATAGACAGAGTTTGTGAACTGTGTGTAGATTAGAATACATGATGTAGATGAGTTGTTGTGTACATGATAACAGATCCACATTAATGTTGTAACCTCTTGCCAGTGAATAATCTTGTGTTCTAGGCCAAAACAGCAGGCCTTGTCCTTTATTTGAAAAATAATCAGATAACACTTAATACTAATCAGCCCTTATAAACAGCAGCTGAATAATAATCTGAAACTTTGTTAATGAGTGTCAATAATTATGTCAGATCTATATAGGCATTTATATTATTATAATATTATTTATTACTATAATATTACATTATTGTAAATTCTACCATTTCAAACCAGCCATTAGGGGTGTACTTTGTGTACTTTTGGTGCCGGTCCCAAGCCCGGATAAATGGCGAGGGTTGCATCAGGAAGGGCATCCGACTTAAAACTTGTGCCAAAACTATCATGCGGATCACAAATATGATTGCCATACAGGATCGGTCGAGGCCCGGGTTAACAACGACCGCCTCTGGTGCTGTTGACCAGCAGGGTGCCGGTGGAAATTGGACTACTGTAGGTCGAAGACCATCAAAGAGGAGAGGAGGAAGGCGGATTAGACGGCAGCGAGAGAGAAGGAAAGGCAGGAGTGTGGAGGTTAGAGTAGGGACTCTGAACATATGGACAATGACTGGTAAAGGCAGAGAGCTTGCAGACATGATGGAGAGAAGGAAGGTAGATATTCTGTGTGTCCAGGAGACCAGATGGAAAGGAAGCAAGGCCAGGAACATTGGAGGTAGATTCAAACTGTTCTATCATGGTGTAGAGAGGAAGAGAAATGGAGTAGGGATAATCCTAAAGGAACAGCTTGTGAAAAGTGTTCTGGATGTAAAGAGAGTGTCAGACAGGATTGTGAGCCTGAAGTTGGAGGTTGATGGTGTAATTTTGAATGTGGTCAGTTCATATGCACCACAGGTTGGTTGTCAGTTAGAGGAGAAAGAGGAATTTTGGAGTAAGATGGATGAAGTGGTAGATGGTGTCCCTAGAGAGGAGAGATTTGTGATTGGTGCAGACTTCAATGGGCATGTTGGTGAAGAGAACAGAGGGGATGAAGATGTGCTGGGTATGTATGGTGTGAAAAACAGAAATGCGGAAGGTCAGATGGTTGTAGATTTTGCAAAGAGAATGGAAATGGCTGTGGTGAACATGTATTTTCAGAAGAGGGAAGAACACAGGGTGACATACAAGAGTGGAGAGAGGTGAACACAGGTGGATTATATCCTTAGCATGAGATGCCAAGGATCCTAAAGGAGACTGGAGATTGTAAAGTGGTCCCAGGGGAAAGTGTAGCAAGGCAGCATAGGGTGGTTGTCTGTAGAATGAGATTAGAAACAAAGAAGAGGAAGAGAGTGGTTTCATGCCCAGAAAGAGTACCACAGATGCAATTTTTGCGTTGAGAGTGTTGGTAGAGAAGTACAGAGAAGGTCAGAAAGAGCTACATTGTGTCTTTGTGGATCTAGAGAAGGCATATGATAGGGTGCCAAGAGAGGAACTGTGGTACTGTATGAGGAAGTCAGGTGTAGCTGAAAAGTATGTTAGGGTGGTGCAGGACATGTATGAGGATAGTGAGACAGTGGTGAGGTGTGCAGTTGGAGTGACAAATGGTTTCAAGGTGAAGGTAGGGTTACATTAGAGATCAGCTTTGAGCCCCTTCTTGATTGCAATGGTGATGGAAAGGTTGATAGATGAGGTCAAGGCAGGAGGCTCCATGGACCATGATGTTTGCAGATGACATTGTAGTCTGTGGTGAGACTAAAGAGCAGGTGGAAGAGAATCTGGAGAGGTGGAGGTTTGCACTGGAGGAGAGGAATGAAGGTCAGTAGAGACAAGATGGAATACATGTGTGTGAATGAGAGGGAGGCATGTGGAAAGGTGAAGATGCAAGGAGTAGAGGTCGTAAAGGTGGATGACTTCAAATATCTTGGGTCAACCATCCAGAGCAATGGACAATGTAGAAAAGATGTGAAGAAGAGGGTGCAGGCAGGGTGGAGTGGGTGGAGATGGGTGTCAGGGCTGATGTGTGACAGAAGGATAACAGCAAGAGTGAAAGGGAAGGTTTACAAGACAGTAGTGCATCCTGCTATGGTGTATGGTTTGGAGACTGTGGCTCTGTCTAAAAGACAGGAGGCTGAGCTGGAGGTGGCAGAGATGAAGATGCTGAGAATTTCGTTGGGAGTGACAAGGATGGACAAGATTAGAAATGAGCAGATCAGAGGGACAGTGAAGGTGGAGCAGTTTGGAGATAAAGCCAGAGAGGCCAGGTTGAGATTTTACATTTACATTTACATTTACAGCATTTAGCAGACGCTCTTATCCAGAGCGACTTGCAAGAAGTGCTTTGTCAATCTAGAGAAAGTATCTTTGCTAGTTACCAATAGCTTAGAGAAAAAGACAGTCCTGAGCTCGGATACTGCTAGAAACAAATATGTCACTGCAGACACCAAGAGAAAAAGAAACAGAGTTGAAAGCAGAACTCTGTGCCATTCAATGCAATACAATAACAATAAGATACAATACAATAATCTACAATACAGAGTGCAGTACAATAAAATAAGTGCAGCTTATAGTTCAATGCTCATTCAAGTGCTGTGTAAAGAGATGAGTCTTCAGTCTGCGTTTGAAGACAGCAAGAGACTCTGCTGTACGGACAGCCAGTGGGAGTTCATTCCACCACCTGGGTGCCAGTACAGAGAACATTCTCGACGCTTGTCTTCCGTGCACCTTGAAGGATGCCGGGTCAAGCTGAGCTGAACTCGAAGCTCGAAGGGCTCGTGGTACAGTTCGAGATTTCACCATTGCCATCAAGTAGGTAGGGGCTGGTCCATTTTTGGCTTTGTAGGCAAGCATTAGGGTTTTAAATCTGATGCGTGCAGCTACAGGAAGCAAGTGAAGGGAGCGCAGCAATGGGGTGACGTGGCTGAACTTGGGCAGATTGAAGACAAGTCGTGCCGCTTTTATTATTTGTATGCCACTAAGTAAATTCATAGCTAATAGGAGTGCAAAAAAACGAAAAAAAAAACGATTCTTAGATGCATCGCGATGCGGATGTGAACGATTCTGAATCGAATCGGAAATGTCAAAAAAGTATTTAATTTATACCGTAATGTTGAAAAGCAGAAAACGTAAAAAGCAGAACTTGGAAGTGGGAAAATGCAGCGTCTGGACAGTCTGCTCTGCATTAGTCACAACACAAATGTTTAGAAGAGACATTCTGTCATTTCAACAAAGTGAAACCACCTTGGCAACCATAACATTTAATGCCCAGTATGTCTCAGTATGTGATAATGTCCTAGTATAGGCTAAACAATATAAATGAAAACGTAGACTTACTTTGCTCTGCTTTAAGCTTTAGCTCAGCTATTCCACCCACCTACCCACCCAATTGTTTTTTACTATTGTTTTACGAGGCTGAAGTTCCTTCTTATTCACCAGCTTCTCATTTGATTTTTTCCGTTCCACCTTAAATTCTGACTGAGGCACCATTTAAGGTGGAACGGGAAAATTTGAAAGAGAAGCGACTTCATCTTTGCAACTTTTTAGCGTTTGACAGTCTCTCATTGCAGATTTAATGTTCCCGGGAACCAACTAAGAATATAAATGAAAATAAGTCTCCAAATGTTCGTCTTTGCAAAATCTCTCTCTGCCTTTTCATCCTACTAGACAGGAGAGACCGTGTTGTTAAGTGGCCTGCAGTCTTATTGAGAAATGGACCTTTCGCGCTGTGTTGCTCACGTCCCGTCTTGCAGATATTTTACTGATACAGTGACCCCTGTCTCTCTACAACACGACCAAATCCAGAGTTATAAAATCACTAACGATAATGGCTGTACTGTGCTGCGTGGAAATCCACCGTCACTGGATCTTATTTCACCCTAACAGTGCATTTTATCGCAGATGAGTGGCAGCAGCGTCTCATGTGCTCCAAACAAAAGCAGTGAATGAGAGCCTTCCAGTTCACTCACCACATCACTTCCATTTGATTTACTGTATAAATAAAAGATATTGGAAGTAAATTCATTATAGATCATTACAAATAGTTTACTTTAAAAGTACCAAGTCGTCACACAGTGAGAAAAAAAGAGATCCTGCATAGAAAAAAAGATGCCTCAAGATGCATCGATAATCATTTTTTAATCGCATCGCAGCCCTCTGAATTGTAATCGAATCGTAAGGTGCCAAGAGATTCCCACCCCTAGTAGCTAGTAACCCAAGTGGTAGCACAAGTTAACACAAAAGTTGCATTAAGTAATGATTATATCACTGTTTTATATATATATATATATATAAAATGTTTCCTCAAATCATTCCAGCCTAGTCATCATAGCAAAAAGAGCAGTATGCATGCTATGATTTTGCAGGACAGAGAAAACAGAATACACATGAAAGAGTAAGCATGAGTTAGAGGGGGGGTACAAGTCTTTTTCTTCTTCAGCTTCAGTAGGATCACTTCTCTGAGTGCATACATCCTGTATTTCACAGCCAGTCGCAGCAGTCTGGAGGTTAGGGAACTGGCCCTGTGACCAGAAGGTTGCCAGTTTGATCCCCAGTGCTGACAGTCCATGACTGAGGTGCTCCTGAGCAAGACGCCTAACCCCCAACTGCTTCCCGGGCGCCGTGGATAGGGCTGCCCAATGCTCTGGGCAAGTGTGCTCACTGCCCCCTGGTGTGTGTTCACTAGTGTGTATGTGATGTTTCACTTCACGGATGGGTCAAATGTGGAGGTGGAATTTCCCCGTTTGTGGGATTAAAAAAGTATCCAAAAAAAAAAAAAAAATCACAAAAAAGGTGATGGTGCAAGGAAATGTTAGAAGAACAGTGGGTTCAAGTGCTTTTTTCATGCGTATATCAGCCATCTGTCCTGACAATTTAATCTCAAATGAAATATTCTTTCAGGGCTGTTTTGAACAGCTGATGTCAAGCTGTAGGCATGCATGAGTGTGTGTGTGTGTGTGAATGAGTGAGGTAGAGTGAGTGAGAGTAAGAGAGAGAGAGAGAAAGAGATGTGGAGAAAGCAATAGGATGAGTTAGTTTTGTCTCAGATGTCATTGTCTTTGATGCGTGAGGCAGCCAGTGACATGCTGTCCTCTGGGTTTTGAAGCTTTTAAGGTTTGAGGATGATGGCTCATTGCAGTTACATTTGAAGTAATTCAGACATAATCTATAGGGACCCATGACATGATTTCCTTCTGAGATACAGAGCAGCCCATAAGTAACCATAAGTAATTGGACAGTGATGTCATTTTTTAATTTGCTTTGGCTCTATATTCCCACACATCTGATTTAAACGGTTTAAAACTGCACAATGTTCTTCTGAGGACTTTGATATCTGTATAGGACATTTCTAGATTTATATGCAGTGCTGTGGAAAAATCAGAGATCATCCATATTTCTATTTTTTTATATTTTTTTCTGTCATTAACAATAAGTCATTCAAGGATAAAGTCTCAACAACCAAACACAATACTAAAGTGTTTGCCTTTATTACTTCAGCCTTTTTTAGAACACTTGCTTTCTGTTTTGCGAAGAAACCTGCAGGGAGATTTTTCTGCTCTTTAGTCTTAGAAGTTCAGTCGTAGAAGTTGGTTGCATTTTCTGCTTCACACCATTCAAATAACCCCTAATGTATTGAGTGATGTTAAGGTCTGAACTCCAGGGTAGTCAGTCCATTGTTCTGAGAACACCAGCAGCTTATTTTTGTTTCAACTGCAGATGTTTTTCCAGATCTGAAGCAAGATTGAAGCATGTTCTCTTAAAAAAACGAAAGCTTTAAGTATTGTTTATTTGGTAGTGCCAGTTGGCACAGTTGTTTGGAGACCTATTTTCTCTATATGTTTTAGAAAAAAATGTTGAATTCCAGCTTTAGAAATGCCTGTTGTTTCACGAGGACTTAAGGAACGTAAGCAACTGATCATTTGCAGAAAATATGATTGACACACTTCTCAGCCAATCATAATCATCTCTACTTGTTCATGACTCTGACAAGCAAAAGAAAAACTTCCACTGAACTCCTCAAAACAAACCTGCAGCGAGAATGTGGCTGACAGTAAATTTATCAAAAGTTTTAGACTAAGAAATGGTAGAAATATGTTGCTGAGGAATGTATGTTGCCTGATACATGCTATCTTGTTCATCTGGAGGCTGTATATTAACAGGTAGACTCATACTTGCTCTACGGTAAGTTCAACTTCATCTGAATTAATAGATTTGCTAAAAATAACTTTAGTATGACGTCTGGTGATAAATAATCGTACAGAGAAATGTTAAGATGAGTTCAAGCTGACAGCTTGATAAATCTGTCATATTAAACAGGACTATACAGTGCTCACATTTGTGATGAAAACATTCTGTATAAAAAATTATTATTAATGCACTTAAACATGTGCCATTCTTTGTATTGCTTCATTCGAGTTTCTGAAAAACCTTGTGTACAAGTATCTAATGTTGCTCTGACTAGCTCCAGTGTTAGCTTTGGTACTTGTTCATCTGAAGGGGAAGCTTCTCTCGTTATAACCTCCTCTTTATTAGACATGGAAACCTGCTGCTTTAGTGTTTTAATGATTTGCCTGGTTTGATTGATGTGAATATGGTTTGCAGAATCTAGTTTTCAACAATTTAAATTGGCATATGTGCATATTTTTATTATTATTTTCTATGTGTAAATTCCTCAACAATGTATATCTGGACTGAACCCCTTATAAAGAAAAATTATTTTTGAATGAAAAAATGTTACTCCTACTGCTTTTTAATATGTTAGTATTAGTGTTACGAATGCTATCCAGTGGCCAGATTCTACCACATAGCCTGCATTGATAGTTTGATGGGACATATCAACAATACTGGTGGCTTTCTTAGAATGATCATTTGGCTGCTGAAATGCTTCTTTGCCATATCCTTGCATATAGGAGAATTCACAAAAGGTATAGAGTTGATTCTAGACATAATATTTGTTGTTGCCACTCAACAGGAAGATCAAAGAAGTGTCAGTGCAAGTAAGACAGACCATCATGAGGCAAAAAAATCTGGATAAATCAGAGACAAAATATGAAGTTTGCAACGGGGAAAGTATGTGGAGAAAAAAGTGCAGCTCATGATCCGAAACAAACCACATCATCTGTGAAACATGGTGGACATGTTTGGCTGCCAGTGGAACTGACTCATTTGTCTTTATTGACAGTGTGACTGCTGACAGCAGCAGCAGCAGAATGAATACTGAAGTGAACAAAAGCATCTTAACTGCTCAGCTCAAACCAAATGCTTCTCATTTCAGCAGCTGTCCTTGAAGCAGGACAGTAACCTGAAACATACAACTAAAGCAACTATGTAGTTTTTCAGGGCCATAAAGTGGAACTTTTTAACTAGCCAATCGCATGACCTGAACCACACTGAGAATGCATTTCATTTACTGAAGATAAGGCTGAAAACAAAAAGGCAAGCAGAAAATAATTACATTAGAATAGAATTAGGTCTGGCAGTGTATAGTAGATACTCAGTAGACTTTAGGAAGTCATCAGCTGTAATTGTAAAGAATTTTAAACTAAGCATTAATAAACCAAGTGATGTATAAATATGTGTGATACTTTGAAACATTGCCCTGCGATGGACTGGCGACCCATCCAGGGTGTATCCTGCCTTCCGCCCGAAGACTGCTGGGATAGGCTCCAGCACCCGCCCGCGACCCTGACGGAGAAGCGGCTTAGAAAATGGATGGATGGATGGATGGACTTTGAAACATTTATATGAAAGAAAAAGCAGATTTCTCATTAAAATGTCTGGACAGAAGGTGATATTAAATCCATAACAGAACATAACATTTCAAAATAATTTAAGATTATGTTAAACTAGTCCATTTGTTGTGGTCTCTTCCTGAAATTTGGGATGCATTGCACCAAAGACTACCACACATTCTATAGGCCAAATCCATTACATTTGCCACTGAAAACCCCATACTCAACATGCTGGACCCAAAGTTCATCAGACACAGCAATAACAACTGTCATTTACATGGATCTCTGTTCAATAAGGCTCCTTTCTTTACTGATCTGTATACTATAGACATTAGTCTATATCCTTTCAGTGCTATTCAGTTGAGAAAGTCATGATGTTATGAATTTAACCTTGAAATGAATGACATACCATGATTTACAGAATAAAAACACTGTCTTCATGCTACAGGGGAATGTGACTAAACAAAAAGCTTTCCTACCAGTAGCACACTACTGCCCAGCACTGCCCAATGTATATGGATAAATACAATAAAGAAAACTGCTATATTGCATGTTAACATCATAGTTACTGTTTCAGGTTCTGCTTTATAGTAACAACACATACAACAACAATGTACAATGTACAACAACAAAATGTAGTAGTAAAATTTATGGAAATACACATGTGCAGCAACATCTGTTTATGCTCATGCACCTACACAAATGTATATTGATAATTGGTAAATCATCATAGATCATCATATTTGCACGTGTGTAATTGTAACAGAAGGTGTAACAGAAGGTGTCCAATAACCTACATTTTAAAGAACTTGCAAAGAAAATGGCAAAATTCTAAACATTTAGTTTACTGTAGTACAATGCTTCTTACATGACATGGTAATCTAACCAAAGTTCTGGCATGAAACCATTCTGTACTGTGACTGTATTTATGCATCAACAGCAGATGTTAATTTATCTTTATCTTTATAAAAGAATGTATCATCATGCAAGTACTGTGAAATTACAGCTCTCATAATACAGGTAAATGCCTCCTGAAAAAGAACTGTCTGGTTAGAAACACAGCAGTTCACTCTGTTACACATGTGAAATTACATAAGAGAAGATATGTTGTTGCAAGATACACTTGTGTAATCACATCAGGAAAAACTAAAGTTGTAGTGAATACATCACCAGTAGTTACATTTTTGTTAACTGTATTGTTAATGTGTTATTACACAGTTATTATTGACACTTAACATGTACCAATAGTGGACAATAAAAATTGCAAGATTGTCCAATTACTTACAATTACAGACTAAACAATATGTTACTGTGTATTTAATGCTAGATCATTATACAGAATGTTTGTAGAAACATGATTCTGTTCTAAAGTTAAGCTGTTCAAGGAATCTGCAGAAGCAACACAGGTACGTATCGTCACTATCGGAACAAAATATTGTATTTCCAAAAAGATAACTACAGCAGAAGGAAGAAACATCCTTAACTTTGAATGAAGGTTAATGGAGAAATGAAGTAATTTTGTATTGTTTCTATTTATCCATTTGTCATGAAAATTTGACACCATGTAAAGGGCAGCTGCTGTTTTCAAAAAAGGAAAAAATGGGCTTGAAGATTTTATCAGCAATGGGATGTAATTACAACAGACAAGAAAATTGGTTTCCCCATCTGGCTAGGACAATATTCAGAACTGTAGTCCATGGAAGAGCACAGCACATAACACAACTGTCCTTCATCATTGGATACTGTCTGACTGCCACATTTGGTCATATTTCCCTGATATCTGTTTCATTTCCCCTCCACTGCAACTCTGGCCACAATGTTCCTCTCAGTCTAATGAACATTGCATGGTTGCCATGCTGTCGGATCCATGGCAACACTACGTCTCATGTGCTCCATCTTGAGGCAGATGGCTGTGCTCTGGGTTTCTGCATCAGAGAGAGCAAGCAAGGCATTGCTCCACGGACAGCCTCCGTACACAAGCAAACTCACCATGTGTTAGAAGCCCATTTAGATCATGACTGCTTCAGGCTCATGTGTTCCCTTATGGACTTCTTATCACTTTCATCTGACTTTCATCTGTGCAGAAGCTCTTAGTTGGCTATAAAGGAAGATAGATGAGTTTCTTTGATGAAATAGTTCAAGTCCATGAGATGCATCTTTAGATGTGTAAAATGCTCCTGTGCATATGTGTTTCAGCTGTTCCACAAAGTCTTTTCTGTAGAGGATCATTCCATTCTAACTTACCTACCACAGCTTAAACATGAACATGTTGTTGGTGCCAAAACAAAACCTTGTTGGCAAATGGTCTAAAACACAAGATTTGCACATAGCAACAATTATGTTCAACTCTGGCTACAGTAGCTAGATGTGCTGGAAGTAACCAACAATACTGGGTAAGCAAAGAAAGGCATTTCTAAACATGGGCTCACAATAATACACAATGTGAGGCTGTTCTTCAGTTAAATAAGTGTCCAATGGGTGTCCAATAGCTAGCAGTGCTCACAACAACTGTCTTCTCATTATGGAAAAACAAAAAGACTGGCTCTCAAGGCTGCAGACTCAAGGCCAAAAGAACCAGCAGAGCAGGGCTGTGCATCAACACACTGACCTCATTGGTCAAAACAGTATTCCACTGACACAGTGGAGGACAGCTGTGCTGGTCTGTGCCTTCATATTGATGAAGGTGCCAAAAAGGGGTTGTATGGGGTGATGCTATAGAGTCTTAACGAAAAATGTTCTATAAAATATTTGTAAAAAGTCATATGATTTGTAACAATGTTTTTGGTGTTATGCAGAATAATTATTTAAAGAACCATATACAGCAGCTTTTATATACATTTTATGTATTCAGCAGCTTTTCTATGACAGAGAAGAACCATTTAAACCATACACATACTTTCAAACATTTTCTGTGATTTAAAACAATAGCAAATCTCTTATAGTGCTATATGGAGTTATTTTAGAAGGTTGTTTCAAGAACATTAACCTTAACCCTCAAGAACGGCTTTTCCGTGCAAGAAATGAAGCATTTAACAACGCAAAGAAGCAACTGTAGCAACTCGAAGAACAATTTGTTCAAATAATTCTTTGAGTTGCCAGAGTTGTATATATAACCATTACCTTTATTAACATACCCATTTTAAAGATGTAGAAGAACCACCTTTGGCTCCGTAAAGAACCCTTTGATGAATGCTTCTTCAAAGAATATTTTCTTGTAATTGATGTAGGACTCTAAGGACCTCCATGATGTAAAGTTTCTAAACTACTTTGTTTTTTTTTCCTCAGAAGAACCATACATTAAAACCAAGAACTATAAGTTCTATATAGGACTATTTTAAAAGGTTCTTTAAAGAACCTAAGAAGAGGTTTCCATCATTTAGAAGAACAATTTAACCATGCAAAAATGATTTATGCATTCAAATGGTTCTTTGAGTTGTTATGGTTCTATATGTAACCAGTCTTTACTAAAGAAACCCTAAAGAACCCCTTTGTACATGCATGTGATATGGAGTGACATTGACACCAGCTGTACTGGACCTGGCTATCATGATTCCCTTTGTTTCCATTGTCCCTGCCTCCCAGCCTCTGGGACTCCACTACCCAGAACTCTTAGGTTAGGTTAGTTGTGAAGTATTGTGTTTGTTTTTGAGAGCCTTCTAATCTGTCTGTTTTCTTTACCGTGTATGACAACTGCTTTGTCCATTTTTTGACCTTACCTTTTGCCTTGCCCTCTCAGGATTATTGTATTTTCCAGTTTGACCATGTTTGTGGATTTTGGACATGGCTTTTTGGACTTATCTCATGGTTACTGTTTTTGTGATCTGGTTTTTGACTTTGCACTGGCTGACCATGATCTTAGAGCCTCCTTTTGTTAATAATCCCATTCAAGTGTGGTCTGCGAGCCTCTGAATTCTGTCTGAGTGTGACATTGGGTTTGACTGGACTAGGAAGAACAATTTAGAAACATAAAATAGGCCATAAATGTTTTGACAATTACTGGCTTTATGAGATGGGTCAAAAAAACCTACTTGCACTGGCTTTAAAGTTCTTGATGCAAGCCTTGTTTTATAATGAATATGAGTCCGTCTTTTACAGTTCACTGATGAATCGTTCCTGAAGAGATGACAGTGAAAAAGCAGGTTTAAGACTGATGTGGAATCATCTGCCGTCTGTTGATGCTACATTTGGAACATGCTGTTATTTATATATTGTTCTATGTGCTGTTCCCAATGCATTCGCTTCTTCTTCTTCCTCCTCTGCCTCTCTCTGTAATCTCACCTGCATACTTTAATTTTAAAATAATATCAAAAATGTAATTGATGTATACTGCAAGCCTGAATGGGGATATTGTTTTATTAAAGTGGTGAAAATTCAAAATTCCCCCTTCTCTCTCGCTCTCTCTCTCTCTCTCTCTCTCTCTCTCTCTCTCTCTCTCTCTCTCTTTCTCTCTCTCTCTCACACGCTTGCAGACACGAAGAAAACAATATCTTTCTCATTTTTCAGGTGCTGACCTTTAGCATTCCTCCTCAAGGATTTGACTGTTGTATTCTCACGGCTCTTGCCTTATGACTAGAGTACAAAGGGCTTCCACTGTACCTCTTTTCTCTTAGCAAGGGCCTTGAGTTTCCTGGAAATGCATCACTTGAACTCAAGTGTGCAATGCTCTGTGGGCTGGTCTGGGCTCTAATGTAAATTTTCCAGCTCATATTATAGCCCATGTAGCTTGTTTGCATGTTTGCTCACGTTATGCTCTGTTTACATATTTGCCTTGTGGTGTAATTTTAAAGTCAGAGCCTAATTGGAGCTCACTTCATTAAAACAACACTAACAAATTTTTGTGTGCAATGTATGTATCTACAAGTTCACTGTGAAAAAAGAAACCTCTCCCTCCATTCATCAACATGTTAAATTACCCACATGCTGCGGATTAATATTTTGTGTCACGTGGGCATATTAGCACTTGATAAATAAGGCTCACCTTGGTGAGAAAAAATGCCTCTTAGACTCTTTCAGCATGTAAATCTTGGCATAATTATTCTACCACGTCAGGGTGTTCAGGGTGTGCGTCTGAAGGTAGAGATGTGGTAGTGAGCAAAACATTGCGATACTGATTTGCTCCCTTCAAGTTGACGCAGACACATGGCGGTGGAGGAGATTGTGTTTTGTGTTTGTGTGTAATATGTCAGTGCGGGAGAAAGCGCTGAGTCGACATGCTGCTGGAGCCATGCAGGAGGAAGCAGCACTGGCAGGCCGGCAGGATGTGCTGTCAGAGCGCATATGAAGACAACAGAAGCGGCACAACTGTGGCTTCACATAATGATAATGCCATCGGCTTGTCTTGTTTTTATTTCTCCACAAGACCGTGTAGGAAATCAGTAGTTTCATGGCCACTCAGCTGTGACTTTTCTTTCTTCCCTTTATCCCAATCTCTCTCTCTTTCTCTCTATACATCAATTTATCTTTCTCTTCATCCATCCACATCTTCTTTCCCCATTCCCTCTCTCTCCCACCTTTATCTTTTTCTATTTCTTCCTTTTTCTATGCATATGTCTCCCTCCTCTTTCTCTACCTCTCTCTTTTTCATTTAATTGAAGTGTCTCTCTCTCTCTCTAGCTATCTATCTAGTTATGTCTATTGATCCATCCATGTCTCCTTTTCCCATTCTCCTTTTTTCTTTCTCTCTTCTTCTTTGTTTCTTTCTCTTTGCGTTTTTTTCTATTTTTCTTTCTATTTCCCTCTCTCTATTCTCTCTCTCTGTTCCTTCTGCATCTACATTCCTCTCTCTCCTCTTTCTCAAGCTCTTACTTTCTCTTCATCAATCTCTGTATTTCTCTCTTTCTCTCACACAAATTCTCTCTTTTTATTCATGCAGCTCTCTCTTTCTGTTTATTCCCCCCACCTTCTCTCTTTCTCTTCCCCTCTTTCTCCAGATCTGTGTCAGATTCTTTTCAGTATGGCTTAACTATCTGCCTATAATGGGCTGTCCTTATTACCTTTCCATTCTTTTATATTAAAGAATGATATATAAAGGTGTTTCTCTTTCAGCGAAAGATAAACTCTGCCTTAATTTATGACACTCCACTCATCTTTCACTTCAAAGCCAATAACTATTCTAGCAAATTGAATTAATTATCAAAATCACCCGAGGTGGATCCAGGTTCAATAGCTTCATAAATCAGAGCAGTCAGATGCATTCTTCTTTAGTATCTGTAACACTGCACCGTATGACGGCCTCCTCTGAGTCTGTATGCCACAGTTTCTCCACTAATAGAAAATCATTCGGCGCTATCACTGCTGCATCAATGGTTATAAATCCTACTCACTGCGTCTAGTTGTTACATTTCTGCTGTTCATCAACAATAACTGGTACTACACTGTGGCAGAATGTATTTCTTATATTTGAATCATAAAGCCTTAATGATGTTTTCACTGTTCATTGGATAAATGCTAGAACCATAATTGAAAATGTCAACCAATGCAATGTCAGACTGCATCAACACCACAGTAGTGAAGACATCAATATAAAATAAAAATGTATTTCCACACTTCAGGGTGAATTATACATGAAGAACTCCCAAAGCCAAGCAGTAGATTAAACCTTGAGCTATTTTAGCGGAGTTGTTTCCTTCCTCGTCTCAATTTGCATGAATCAGGCAGCATTTGGCTGGTCAGGGCCGTAATGCTTTGATGAATTAGGTTAGTGCTGTCACTCTGTTTCCAGCATCTGCCACCTAAAGGAACGACTAACTTGACTTTACTCAGACAGACCACCAGCTGTCGGGTGCCAGCGAGTGATGAGGGGACGGCAGGGTGATGGTGATGTGACTGACAGATGCACAGAGACTGGAACGGCACACTTCTCAGACATTCTGACTGACAGGACATCGATCTGCAAAGTGGCCGATAGTGCATGTCACATCAGAGATGGTGTGGACATGCCCCCCAACCACTTTTCTGCACATACAGGGCCCTTTTTGTCACTGGAGCTACTGCAAAAAGACAAGGAGGCCTATATTCCGAAAATATTTGAAAGCAACCAAAGGCTTCTTTAATGAACCGGAGATGGTTGTTCTGTAGCATCGCTCCAAAGAACTCCACTTTATGGCACGTTTATTTTTGTGAGTGTACAAAAAAACTGACAGACTCTGTTCAAATAAATCAAGTCCAAAGGCTAAGAGAGGCTGCTTTCTGAATATAAGCCCCTGGTGAGTAGAAATAATATTCTAACACTTTGGTCCAGTAAAGGAGCAATGATTCACAGTCTATTGAATCATAGAATCAATACTACTTCTGAGAAAGTTATGAAATTGTAGTCTTAACTTTGCTGGTGAAGTCAACATGACAGAAACAGATAAACTGCTATGGAGGAAACTTTTTACCAGGACTACACAAGTGTTATTTTGTGAGTTCAGCCCACACTTTCAACATATGTTTGTAAGACTGTAGGAGGGGAGAGAACTCTTCAGCCCAAGTTCTGGACAGAGATAGGACTGGCAGAATAGGCAGGAGATGTGGAGGTGGTGGGTTGTGAAAACTTTGTCGCAGGAAAAGGAGGGTAGAGATAGATATTCATAAGATGTTAAATAGGAAGGAGGATGAATGAGGACTTAATCTCAAACTAGGCATTGCATAACTTTATTCTTTATTATATTGGTTTTTTAGGTGAAGCAAACATTTAGTGAGCAATTTTCACAGTGTCCCTTTAGTCTCAAAGTAAACTAGTGTTTTTGTAGAAGAGTCTGACATGCACCACCAGCCTATTATTGCCATCAGTGCATGCTCTGCCACGGCAGAGGTAAAACAGCTAACCTGGGCAACAAGAGTTATGCTGAACATATATTACTGTTGTCATACTGATAATAAGATTATATATAGATTAATTATATATGTAAACTTTCAAAATAGAACCTACCACGATGATAAGACATGAATGTCGGGTATATTTGCAGAAAAAACGCACAGGCTACTGCTGAAACTCATAAAAGCTATGCTGAACATGATTAGAACCGTTAGAACTTAGAACTTCCTAACAGGAATTGGCTTTGTGGTTTCAATTAGAGATCATTAGAAAATGATTAAATGTATCTGAAATGAGTCCCAGAATACCTGATTAAAATGATTTGAATCCTTTACACTGTGACATCAACCCTGTAGGATAACGCAGAATAAGAGTGCATGTGGATGTGACGTCACTGGGGCTCAGAGTACAACTGTCTGAGAGTGCATGTCTGCAGCCAGACTCTATTGGGGCCTTTTTTGATGGGCTCTCAGTGCTTAATGTGCCACTGTGCAAAATGTGTGTACAACTTGAAAGTGTCCTTGTAGGGCAGGTGTTGTCAAAAATAACAACACCAGGTTGGTTGTACAGTGTAGCTGTTTCTGAGCTTTTGTTTTTTCCTGACACTAAGATATGTCACTTATTTGTTATGATTGCTAAAAAATTAGGTAATTTCATAATGAAACATGGACATTATAAAAGCAATGAAGTTTGATACTAAGATCAATGGTTTATAAACTTATGAAGCTTCATGGCATTTCAAGTGCTATAGTCAACTTTTCTGGCTAGTTAACTGCTATCTTTACACTGTTTATATGCAAGATGGCAACAGTAAAATAGTGGTTAACATTAGAGTTTGACTAATATTACATTGTTACTGTCCTTGTTTAAATGGACATTAATTAGGATTAGGTCTTCAATATACGTTATCTTTTTACTGTTATAATCAGATCTGCAAGCAGAAAACTTTGTCTACAGTGGTGTTTTCATATACTAAAAGACCTGACATGAACTCCTCCACAAGTGCCTGCACAAAAACGCAACTGCTCAGCCTCTGCTCTCATCAAAGCCTGTGGATGCCAGTGTTGCACATTAATTTCAGAGCATCTCTAGCATTGTTTCAGTTTGTGAATCATGTGATAATTGATTGTAAACCATTTGCATGTAGGTACACAAAATTTGTAAATGTTATCATCAAGCTACTGTAACATCTATGTTGTGTGCCTGGAGGGTAGACTTGCTGTTTATCAGCATGAAAAGGGGAAATTTCATGTCTGCAGTTTTATATTTTCTGCAGAACCCAAGTGATCTAAGAACAAAGCAGTAAATATCAGTGACCCTGTCCCTTTGCTCCAGTTGTTTGTTGCTTGGCAGGAGTCTTTCAAGACAACACAGGCCCTCTCACACACACACACACACACGCACACACGCACATGCACACACACACACACACACATGCACACACAGAGAAGAGACAAAAACAAAGATTCTTTTGGGAGGAAAGGCCGATGTTTCCTTGGAAAAATGTTTCTTTGAAGGGGGAGATCTAACAGTGCAAGGTGCCTGTAATCATTCCTGTCTGGTTTATCCTAACAGTGCGATTTCAGCAAAAATGACAAATATGGAGTGATTTCTCACTTATCCCTCACAGACAAACACGTCTTCTTTCATCTCAGAAGTCTGAGCGAGACCATCAGGATGAAAGAAAAAAGCACCAGCATAAACATATTAAATATTCCCTGGCTCTGTCACCTTCAGTTAAAGGGTATACTAATCACACACTGCACTAAAGTAATCGCACTGTCTTACTGAAAGCTGATCTGGTCTTTCATGTCATGTTTATACCTTTTTGAGCCTAAAAATGGGAAAAACAACTTCCCGCTTGTAAAGTGTTATGGTCACCTTTACCTCACCTCAGATGTCATTTTCATGCAGCATCAAACTGACCCATTTAGCCTTGTTTAGTCTTTAGGCTTCTTTAGCCTTGCTGCACTCCACGGTGTGCAAAGCTTAAACTTAGCATCTGGCTAACAGAGACATTTGGCTGCTCTCTCAGCATGAAGTGGCACTCAGTAATGAAGATGCATGGGTCTGGTTAAAGGTTTATCTGTGCTCGTATGGCCAAGCAGATGCTAATGCGGAGAGTAACCTCGGCAGGCAGAAGCCCCGTATTTCCACACATGGGTGCATCTTCATCACACTTAACATGCTAATGTTCAACAAACAACAGTACAGCACAAAGCCAGCTGTAGACTGACCATAATGTGATGAGGATGTAATTATCATTTGGTGCATTAGCTTCCAAACCAGTTGTATTTAAGTTACAGTAATTAGGCCTGGATAATTATTTTATTCCAGGTTCATGTGATAGTCATTATGTTATAACTGTGGCCATACATTGTGTCTACATTTCTTGTCCATTTTATCAATTCCACTTACCGCAGAATAGTTCGCCAACCAAAAAATCCAGCCAACATTGTCCTGCGGTCATAAACTGACCAAAGCTGAAGGCCTAGAGGATAACTAACACAAACTGTTCAGCAACACATGAGCTACCATCTCTAACTTTACATCTGTATGCTGGACCAACAAGGTTAGTATGCCTAATAGTAGTAGACAGTGAGCATTCTTAAAAACTCCATCAGCGCTACTGTGTCTGATATACTAGCATCCCAGTGTCACTACAGTGCTGAGAATGACCACCCAAATAATACCCATTCTGTAGTGGTCATATGGGAGTGAGGATAAATGGGGTAAAGAAAGGCTAACAAATTATGCAGAGAAACAGATGGATTACACTCTATAACTGTAGAACTACAAAGTGTGGTGAGTGGAGCTGTTAGAATGGACAATAAAATGCTGTTGATGCAAGTCACCTCTGAACATTCTTAAAGTAGGAAACATAGTAGAATTTTTTTAAACATTTGTTTGATACTAATTGTGAGTTCTATTAAACATTCAGTGAAATTTGAATAGAAAAAAACAAGAAATGTAACAAAACAATAAAATCACACTTATCTAAGATCTCTGTGTGGCCCTAATATTCTAATAAGAATGCTTGTTTGACATCTCTTAGTCCAGTATTTCCAGTCTACTAGACCAAAGAAGGCTCTTATTCACTGTACTGCTGGATGTGAATCCAGGGAATGCTGGTATTGATAGATAGATGAAGGAATAGAGGAACAGATGGACAACAGACAGGCAGATGAGATGGCTCAGGTTGGGAGCTGAGTCATGCTTGCTAGGTTAGCTTTCGCTCGTTGTTAGCTTTTTTCTGTAGGTTTCTCTAACTTGAACACAGACAGACTGTGGGGAAGTTTTGTTAAAGCTGCGTAGGCGAGACGAGCCACATCAGCCCTGTGATTGATAAGGGTAGAGCATACATAAGCGCTACACAAGGACTGGCCTGTTTACATCGAATGAGAATTTCCATAATTCCGATAATTACACACAGCACATGCTTTGTACATGCGTAGTGGTAGGAGCGATGAGATGGTTAAAAGCCCAGGACTGACTGGCTATTTTTGGTTGTAGTCTTGGGTATGGCACCTAGTACCTCAGTGTCCCAAGCAGAGCCATTGAGCTGTATTAGGCAGCAAAATGTCTGTTGTAGGAGCAATAAAGTCACATTTAGGTTCCCTGCGACTTTAGGGTGTTACATTTATGACAATAGAGTTTTATGTATATCCCAGAGAGTCTTTTAACACTGAATCTGTTCAGATTTTTGAGCAGATAAGTGTGATTTTATTGACCTGTCCATGCTGTATGAGGTTTTGCAGAATGCTGGCAAAAATTTTATTCAACCTGATGAATTTATGTTGTAGTATGGAGTTGCTACATAACGTTGAGTTTAAAGGTTAAAGATTAAATACTCTGCAACTGCACTGAAGTATGTTGTTGTAGCAAATCAACTGGCTGAAAATGTGCAATGAATCAGCCCACATGCTAACATTACAACAACCTTAAAACAGATCTATTCTAACAGTATGACCTTTCCCACGCATACAACACAAATATCATTTGAAATTAATAACCCACTCTAAATTTCCATATTTGGACAAAAACAAAAAACTTAATGCTGAATGAGATTTTGGCCAGCATTCTATAAAGCTAGTTGTAACTTGTTAAATTGCAAACTAAAAAAGCAATGAAAAATTAGCTTAAATGGTAAATATGCTAAAATGGATGTTCTAACATAATGATAACATAAACAATGCTTTCATTTTCATAGCTGTGCACTAACCTGAGGCACACCTTTTCCACCTGGAGATACTACATCAGCTCAAAGGCACATCTCAGAGTTAAGCTGAACCCCATTACACAACAGTGAGGCTTGATTTCCATGCATAACGGCCTTCTGCATACAAGAAGTAATTTTCTCAGAGCAAATGTAAAATCTACAGAGGCAAGACTTCTTACTGTCAGCCGAGTCTTTTTTCAGTCATTTATGATGAGTTCCGGTTCTCTCCAGCGAAACGGGAACGCAAAAATACAACATAAAACACAAAAAGCAGAACTGTAACACTTTACAATTTGTGAACAGTGTGTGATTCTCAAACTGTCATATTAGGTTGCTGTAGTCTGCTTCTCTCTTTGCTGCACATTGTCTTACACTTGTTTTTCATCTTTCTCTCACTGGTTCCTATTGGCATAATGCCTCCAGCACCCTTTAAGAGCATCTTTATATAAATCTGTGACTGAAATCTAATTTTTGGCTTCACTTCACCAGCATATGAGACGCATCCCAGGTAAAGGGATGGTGGCTGGAGCCGTTTATAATCTAGCCCTTGCTCCTCATTTCAATTCTGCATTCTTTGATCTTATACCTGTTTAACAGTGGCCATAACTGGGTCAGTATCTGGAGTGCCATAGCATGAAGGACCTGGGGTGGAATACACAATTTATTGAGTTATAAATATCAGGAAATAGAATAGGCTGTCATGTCGCATCCTTTCAATGTTTTCAATTATCAGAGAGTAATAATGTGCTTTGGCAGGTCAATTCACACCAGTAACCCCCCTTACTTCCCCATCACCTTCTCTCATGCCTTTGATCTTCCCGGCCCAGTGCATTACACCACCCTATCTGCGTGTTTACAGAGGCAGAACGCTAAGTAAGTTTTTAATATCCTGTTGTTTTCTACTGCAGCCTGCAATATATGTCTGAAACTCATGAAGACAATATATGACTGAACCTAGAGCAGGAATGCTACTGGACCTCTATTGAATGCATCACAATTAAGTAGGCATTTCTTTATGGATCACATCAATGTGTGTCTTATTGTAATTGTCTGTCGCATTGAATATTTATAAGTGTTATCTCGGATCCCTGTTCTCACTTAATTGTGTTTTTACTTGCAGTCCACAGCAAAACTGAATCTTAAGCATGCTTTATTTAAAGATTAACAGCAGATGCCTAGACCTGATATGTATTCCTGGGAGAATCTACAAATAAATGGTAAATATGCAGTGCCCTTCAGAATCACTGGTAATATACATATACAGTATGCATACATAATAAACGATCTACAAAATAAACACATTTATACAGTACTGTGCAAAAATGAAAGAACCTCTATTCAGTTTATTCATTTTTCAGGAGATAGTTTTGAGGAAACTCAATATAAAATATTGTACTTTGCACAAAAAAGGACAAAGTTAAAGAAAAGTCATTCAAGAATAGGAATTTCCAAAACCACACAGGAAATGGGACTTCTGACAACCATGCAAGATGTGGTAAACCCACCAAAACTGTCAACATCAAATAAACAATATTTTTCGTCTATTATACTGTGTTTGAGAGAGAAGAGAAAAACTGAGCTACACTCTCGCTTCAGATCTGAACAAATCAATGGTACTTTCTGTCCATCCTTTCACAGTAAGAGGACAACTCAATGCTGTGGGTCTGAAAGGATGTGTAGCTGTCAAGAAGCCCTTGCTGAGAAAAGGAAACAGAGAAAAAAGATGAACATTTTTCCAAATCTAACAAAGAAGCTGCTGTTTTCTCAGAACAATAGACTGACCACCCCAGAGTCCAGACCTCAAAATCATTCATTGTGTTTGGTGTTACTTCATTTAGCACATGGATCATGCAACCAACTTCTAAATATTCCTACAGATTTCTTTGTAAAACGGAAAGCAAGAAAAGAATGAAAAGTGTAATAAAAGCAATGGGTGAACGCATTAAATACTGAAACACATTGATATTTTTACTTTCTGTGTAAGTTGAGTTTGAATCCATCTATTTAAAATATATTATTCATGCATTTATCCTCTATATTGGACATGACCAGTCAGGGTCAGTGCCAGGAGCAGTGACTAGTCCTATCTGAATGACCTGAGCCACTGCTGAAACCAGGATCGCTGCACACTTATCAGCACTCTCCCCCCTGATGCGTAAATCGCAGAACACAACCAGCATCAAAATGTCAAAGGCTGATGCTACAATATGGCATTAACCATTTCAGTGCATCAGCCTGAGTGCAACAGCTATGAGCCTGAGGGGGGGCAGAGGCACCAGATCTGTGGAGAGATACAGGCTAACACGAAAGAACCTCCTAATGTGTTCCTCTAGATGACCGGCCGGACAAAATCATGTCAGCTGTAATGTCTGGGGAAATACACAGTACATTTAAAGAGAGAACAGCCAGTGTTAATGTCACACAGAGGAGGACAGGTTCAGCGCTTGCAGCATCAGGTGTGCCTGGAAAAGAATTAATGCCATAGCAGGTTGTAAGGTAAGAGCAAGTGTGAAATTTCCTCAGTATGTTGCTAGTATAATGTCAAATTGCTTGTGCAATAGTTATTTGATAAAATTATTGTAGGCTAGCTGGCCAAATGCCTTGAACAATGGTCTTTGGTAGAACCATTTTAGCAGAGACTGTAGCTGCATTAGCTTTCCAAAATCAAGAATCAATGAGCATAGGCCTTCCTAGGGACAAAAGCATATACAAATTTTCAGGCTGGATAGTTAGTGGCCAATTCAACAGGCTACTAACTATGGCAAACAATGAAGTTGCCATAATAGTTTACATCTATGGTAAAAGCATTCAAACATTCAATGGTTTGAAAAAAGTACTTTTGCCTGAAATGTTTCTGAAAGATATGATACACCATAATTAACCATCATATACCATATTTTTCTTTATTGTTACATAAAGTTACATACCATTATGAAATTCAAAGGTAATGAAACCATCCTAAATATATTTTTAAGCTTAAAATCTGTTGAGCTAAAGCCTTGGTGGACATTATGGCAGTAAAGCTGCTGAGGAGTATTCCATTTCCAAAGTGAACTACAAAATAATGACATCCTTACCTAAATCCAATATGGACAAAATATTCAGGTCACGAAAATACTGCAGTTTATACCTATTGACAATTTATGAGAGATTTCTGTTTAAACCGCTGAGTGGCTAAGCCTTCAACCATTCCTCACGAGCACAAATGAAATGTATAGCTATATAATAACACATCTATCGATAGGAAGCCAATGACACTGATTTCATTTGAAGGAGGTGTGAGTCCTGGAATGATAAATACAGCAGCAAACTGTGGAAGCTTCACCCTTGTCCTTGTCATGCGCTATCTAAAGGTGCGGGCACTGAGCCATGCTTAGGGAGAGATATATGTGTTTGTGTGTGAAAATGGAAGCCCAGGAGAAGTGAAAAATGTAAAGCAGTTGAGAGAATTCATTGCCTTTGTTTGCATGCTTCCCTCTCAATTAAGTGTCACAGAAATCTGCCGAATGAGATACTACGCACAGATGTCCATTCATCAGTGTCTGTGGTGTGTCTGTTTTCATCAGAAATGCTGCCACTTTATTACAGTACACTCCTTCCATCACACTCTTGCTGCTATACTTTACTACTGTGGAAGTGGACTTCACAGCCAGGCAAAATGATGGTTCATGCCTCCTTCCTGTATTTATCATTGTGTTATTTCTTCCCTCCCTCCTTTTCTCCATCACTCCTGCAGTAAAGGAGGGACAGAGGCCCATTAACTTAGTCATGTGTGCCTGGGTCAAACCTTCCTGTAGGCCCCCCAAACCTGAGCGAGTGTACTCATATCATGCAGTAGTCACAGAAGGTAGGTAAATAAGATGAAATCACCTTTTATGAAATACTAAAATACTTGATAATTTAACCATTTACTTATCATTTCGTCACTTGCACAACACAAAGGGGCCTCCAGCGAACCAACTTGTAAACCCAGTTAATCAACTAGTAGGCCTATATGGTCTAAACAGCAAAGTAGCAGATATACTATTTGGTGTAAAACAGATGTCTTAGCCATAACCATTGCTAGAAGGTGTATAACATCAAGAACATAGCCATGCAGACTCCACAGACAAACAATAACGGTAGAACAGGCCAATACTAAGACTCATTTGCCACGTTTACATGCAGCCTAATAATCCGTTAGTAATCCAACTCATAGCTCAATCGGAATTGAATACGTTCATATAAACATCTCAATCGGAATAGTCTAGTCTGATGGAAGCCATTTGGAATACAATTTCTATCCGACTGAACGAGGCGGGTAAACCTCTAAATAATCCGTTAAGCAGGAGAATAATATCCATGTGAACGCCTGAATCCGATTACACTCCAATCGGAACGTGTACGGTCTGCGCATGCGCGTCGCGTAGCTTAAGGTTTATACCGTTCAACATGGCGGAGCAGAAACTGGTCTGTAGAGGAGACGAGGTTTATACTCTGAGCTTTAAAAGACGGCGGCGGGACGGACGACCAGCTTATGTGTCTCAGAGCACGACGTCTTCCTCTCGCCGCTTCCTTTATAAGTACATGTGAAGGACGTTTTTCTGAGTCTGACATCAGTTTAAAGCGCGCCAGCTGGAAACTCATCTCACGCTGACTGGACATCACGTGATGTTCGCTGTTATGGTAACGTTTACTCTCAGCGCTGCTCCACGCATGCGCGTCATTTTGTATGGGATTATTGCAGTGAGCATATAAACGAAGATTTTCTATCACATTGTTGAGCAGAGTGAGCATAAACACCTCAGTCTGAGTCTGTAATTGGAATGTATTCAATCAGAATGGCAAAAATCTTTGCATGTAAACAGCCACTGATATTAAACATGGCACTGTCGTAGGATTCCACCTTTGCCAAGTCCAAAATTGCCAATCATCTGTTGAATCACTCACTACAGAGTTTCAAACTACCTCTGGAAGCAATCTCAGTTCAAGAACTGTAGATCAGAGCCACACAAAATGAGTTTCCATGGTCAAGCAGGTGCACACAAGTCTCAGATCACTATGCACAACGACAAGCAGTAGCTGGAGTAGTGTGAGTGCTGAATAATGCCCCACTCTGTGGCAGTCTGATAGATGAATCTGTGTTTGTTGCCAAGAGAATGTTGTGTACTTGCATGCATAGGAAATAGTAAATAAATATGCCAACAGTAAAGTTTGGTGGAGGAGGGATGATGGTCTGGTGGTGCTTTTCAGGGTTTGGGCTCAGCCCCTTAGTTCCAGTGAAGGGTATTGTTAATGCTACAGCATTCAAAGACATTTTATACAATTATATGCTCCCAGCTTTATGGTAACAGTTTGAGGAAGATCCTTTCCTGTTCTAGCATGACTGTCTGTCCTCAAAGCTAGCTCTGTCTCAGGATGTTAAAAAAATAGCAGGAGCTGTACTGCCCTCTGTTGTGTCCCACCTTAAAATATTATTTTTTCTATTCTATATTGTATTTTAAGTTCCCAAATACAATAAAACTTTTCTAATAAAGAGCTTTATTTGGGTTCACTGCAGGCTCTCCTCCCTTCATCATTGCTTCTTAGCTTGTCAGACAACGTCCTAAAGAGATAGCTGTTGTTTTGTTTATTTATGGTCAGCAATGCCACATTCTTTGCATGTGTTTGGAAAGTAAATATTGCTTTCAAGTGCAAATGAAGTGGGAAAAAAAATCACCTAAATTGGTTGCATTCATGTAGGAAGTAGCTTAAACAAAAATGGCACAGTTTATTTTAGAAGTGCTTTACCACAAAAATAGTGTAACGCAAGGAGCCAACATGGGGGTATCGAGGGACAGACATAACTTAACTAAACACAGACTGGAAACACCACGGAGGCCAGAAATAAACAAAACACCACAGGATAGAACAAAGATCACAAGATAATACACCACATGAGAATACAATACAAAACATACACAACAAAGACCAGCAAACATCATCATCATTGTTAACCGCTAGTCCAGGTAGGGTCGTGGTAGCAGTTAAGAGAGCAGAGAATCCCAGACGACCCTGTCCCCCGCAACTTCCTCCAGCTCATTCCGCTCCCAGGCCAAGTTGGAGATATAATCCCTCCAGCGGGTCCTTCCTGGATCGGGGCCTTATCGTGGTGAAAGGGCTTGTGTGGTCTAGGGATCTTCAGAGCTAATTCGTCAGGAGCTCCTGGTAGGGTCTCCCAGGGTGAACAGGTCTGGAGTGCAGACCCAGACTAACACGATCCAAAACCCCACCAAGCACAACAGACACAGAAAATCATGTTCCCTGCCCGGGAGAGGATAAATGGGACGTATCCCTGGAGCCAGGCCTGGGGATAGTGTTCCTCGGTGAGCACCTGGTGGCCGGGCAGCCCACATAACCCGGCCGGGCTCAGCCCGAAGAGGCAACGTGGGGAGACCATGTGGGCCCACTACCAGCAAGGTCCAGCATGGGGGGGCGGTGCAGTGCCATATAGGCAGTGGGAGATTGCAGGGAGGCCCTTGGTGGCCTAGGCCCCTGCGGCAGACCAACAAACAGCTAGGGAAAAACACAAGGCTTAAATACAGAGACAACAAGGGTTAATAAGACACAGGTGATAAACACAGGTGGTACAATTAAGGACAGGATCTGGAAATAAGGAAGCAAAACAAAGCACATGGAGGACTGGGAGGGGCCAATCATGACAAGTAGAAAATAAAATGTGGGTTAACTGTGCATATTTAAAAATTAATTCTGTCAGTTTTGTTTTTTTCTGATGCACTGCAAGGGCCCCCTCCCTCAAGGGCCCCCCGTCCCTGTGGGCTTCATTGTTGCCTTATTGTTTCAAACTTGTCTATTTTAATAAGCTACAACACAACCGTGTAACTTTATAGCTTCAAATTATACATTTAAATTCAGTGTTATGTAGAGTTCATAATAATTTCTAATAAGGTTGAATGGATTTTTTTCTAAAGTTATGCACCGAGTCTGCAAAATTCACAACAGTTTCTACAAAATAACACATTTGTGGGAAAAGCAGGGTTTCCGTGGCACAAAAGAAGAGCCATTTTCTGATCCAATAAACAATTTAAGCATTCAAATGGTCTTTGACTTGCCTAGGTACATGTAACCCTTGTTTTTACTAAAATATCCTTGAAGAACCCCTTTTTATGAGAGCAACGTTAGACCTGCCTTCTGTTTCACTCCAGTCAGATCACCGAGAGGAGTGCTTCTGTCTCCGTGAGGAATCTGTTGGAGTGAAAACAGAAAAGAGAACAGATGGAGAGAGGACACCGAGAGATTACCATGAGAGGAAGAGAGAAGAAAAATATCAAGGTTCTGTAGGCATGTGCTGCTGCCAGTAATAAACAAAGACAGAGAGGAGTCAAAGAGAGGTGGGAATGGGAAAAAAATGGACACTAGTCAAGGAAATGGATTTATAGAGGGACGAAAGAAATGTACGTGAAATGATACAAGTAAAAGGGGAGCAGAGAAAGAGAAGGTGACAGAAGGAGCCTGGGGCCGTGAGAGTGAAAACCAGGCAGAATAAGACAAACAGCGGAGAGGGAGAGAGGGAGAGGGGTAGGGTGCTTTTAAGGAGAGAAGGCTAGGCAAAGAGCAAGAGGCTGCGAGAACAAACAGAACACAGTGCAAGCAGCCACTTATCTGTGCATCAAGGCTTTGGCACTGCCTACTGAATCTGTAAAAGCTCATTTGTAGCGTTTTCCGCTTGTCACATGCCTTAATATGGCACACTCGGGAGAGCAGGAGTTTGCTACTTGATGAATGGGCGGGCAGAGGAAGAACGCCTCACCGTTAAACGCTTCTGACTCCCCGGTATGCGGCGCACGCGGGAGTGATACGGCGCGTGATAGTCGGCCCGCTAGCTGTCTCATTAATTATAAAGTGCGCGTTCTGCTGTACAGCTGAGCCGAACGCTTCCCTCCCCCAGTCTCTCACACCCTGAACATTCCCTGTGTTCTTCAGTCTGCAGCCTTGGAGTTGTTTTACAGGGCGGCGACTAGCATAGACTGGTTTATCCTTCCTGCGAAGGCCGCCTGAGCGAAACGCTGTATGCTAACTGGCTAACAGCAATAACAATCCGCCTTCGGTGAGGTGAGCCACTGAATATTTAGCTATTCATGGTTAAGTGATTGGTGAGAGAACAGCGGACCACTTTGTACACTTAAAAAGTCATTCTTTACCTGAATTTAAATTTTCTATGGAAATGATACACATTTAAAAGGCAGTCTGGTCCGATCCAACTTAGGAGTGCACTAAAAAGGTGATTTACTTCTATTGGTTTCACTTTTGTTGACCCAACTTAGCTCAGTAGAGTTGCTTTAAAAGTGGTCATTGTAGTATCTGCTGCTTAAAACCAAACTCAGTCATGAAGAACGTGGTAACAGTCTTGTACAGCCAACAAAAACATGGCAAAGCAATTAACCAAAATGTAGAGTATGAGTTTATACCAAAGGGAAGAAAGGAGGAAAGACATCAGGAAAGTAACTCAAAATAGTTGAGTAATGAGGGATCTATCCTACACCCTCAGGAAAAAAAGGTACACAACTGTAACTCTCAAGGGTACATCTCCGTACCTTTGGTCAGAGAACATAATTGTAACATAATCCATTGAAATTATGTTTTCGAAGTTGTACCGACTCCACACCCCATCTCGCCTCGTCTTTTTATTCGTTTTCCTTCTTTGAAGAAGAACGTTATGAAAAGTTGCTTTTCACCTGGGAAAACGTATTTAAGGAGCACAACTGCACCTTAAAACCGCTGTTGTATGTTTACATTTTTTGGACTTTGATGAACTAAAAACTGCACGGAACCTATATTTCTAACGGTGTACAATAGATTTAATTTTTGTGGGTATTCATCTCATGATACCAGCTAGAAACTCCATAAGACTTGGAAACAAAATTCATTCACTTTTTTGTCTTGACTGACTTTGGCTGATTTAATGCTCTGGATAATTAAGTTCTCTCTGTCAATACTTGAAATGACTTTTTAAAATGGATTGATTCAATCAAGATCCAGTCCAATATCCAATCAAGATCCAGTTCTACTTCTTGTGAATATGGCAGGAACTTGTTTGTTGCTGTGTTGAGTGTTTAAATATGTCATTTTTAATTCTTGTAGTCTGAGTAAACAATAGTTTGTGATAGTTGTTCACCAAATATCACAGGGCAGTTTTTTGCTATAGGCTGTATAAGCAGTCACTTATGGCCCCTGAGCCATCAGGAAGCCCCATAAGTATCATTTTGTTGCTGTTTTATATTGCATTAATTATTTTTTGAATAATGGTATGAATATGATATTTGCATAGTTATTATTTGTTTGTACTCTAACATGCCCAAAAGTTTGTAGACACATGCCCCTCCAATGTTTCTTCTCGTCTTAATGGTCTTAATGGGCAGTTTTTATCACCCTCTAGCTTCAGTAAAGAAGTCTAAGAAGCCTTTACACTAGAGGCTGGAAAATTGCTATGAAAATTTTGATTGCATTTGGCCAATAGAGCATTAGTGAGGTCAGATACTGATGTTGAACTGATCATGCTGATTCATCAGTTCTGGATCACAAACACCACTCCAACTCTTCCCAACGTTATTGGATGGAGCTCCATCACTCCAGAGAATGCATTTGCACTGTTCCACAGACCCATGCTGGGGGCTTTATACCCCTCTAACCAATAGGGCATAGTGACCTTAGCCTCAGACCATCACCTTTTATTGACACTGCTTTTCTAGGGAGATTGAACAAGTGATCAAATACCTATGTCAGCAATGCGTGCAACTTACAGAAGCTTTACTTGCTAGTATACAATGTGCATATCATTTTGAAATTATATCATTAACCATTGCTGGGCACAAATTGCACCAAATATTTGTGTTGGTCAAGTTGACACAGCTTTTGTGGCCAGACCATCATAAATCACTGCATGATGCCATTTTACCCATATTCATTTTAAAGGTAATTTCACTGACGATATCAGTTTATGTCTATCGCAATTTCATTTTTAAAATGCCTGGTCCATCATGACAAGCTTGATTATTTCAATGAATTTTACTGATAATGGAGACACAAGCTACCAGCTGCAGGGTTGCAGCCATTTGCCATGTTTGCATGAAACATGCACTCAGTAGTTCCCTCACAAAATACTCACAGGATACAGCTGAGTTGAGGTGATGAGTGCACAGCATGCTATCATCTCCCTGTTCATAACCAGCTTGCTACATGAGATGTGCTAAACCTGGCTTTCCGCTGTTACCTAATTGCAGCTGCCAAAACTGTGATGCAGATTAATATGCAATTAATTGTGCAGACCTAATTCACAGTTTGGGGTGACTTCAATGCCATGTGCAATACCTGTATCTCTGCACTGCAGGCCCAGGGAAATACGGCCATAAATCGGCACGGCGACATTAATTAAAGGGTAAACATATCGTGCTCTGTTCTGTTAGTGAATTAGCAATCCCCTTCTCTCTCCTGTGCGTAAGGTCATAGAAATATTGTTGCCTTTGAGGTTACATGCAATGATAATTCAGTTAGTTCAAAAGGTTTGCCCATTCCCTGTCGAAGTCAAAGACACAGTTGTCTTATCTCTTTGTGTAAACCATTAATTAATTGATGATAATCAGCATGGAAAATGAGTATGCACTGCCTCTTTAGACATTAATTAATTAACCCCGTTCAGATGCCAAGGGGAGGCTCATAATTAAATATAATTGTTGGTTGGGGGTTTAAAAAAGTGCATACATAAGCAAATGTGGGCACATGTAAAAGCATACATGAGAGAGAGAGAGAGACAGAGAGAGAGAGCAAGGCATTTAAGGAGAAGATATATGGGCATATTTTTGGACTCCCTTTTGGTTGTCACTATCATTTATGCTAATAAGTTTTTTGTTTAGTGAATGGGTGTCAGCATTTGTATTGGAGGTGTATTCTTAATCTACATACATCAGCTCACCTGATGAGGTCATGATGGTTTGTCGCCATGACAACTCTGACCCAGTTATCACTGAGCTGTCTTTTTTATTAACAGCAATTTGATATGAGGTGAGGTGATTTGATATGATCTGTGTGTGTGTGTGTGTGTGTGTGTGTGTGTGTGTGTGTGTGTGTGTGTGTGTGTGTGTGTGTGTGAAAGATTCAATCTGTAAAGATGTGATGCATGCATTTAAAGTAATTTCTGAAGTTCTCTGCAACCAAACATCTCATATCAGTGTAAGCATGAGCATGTGTGTGTGTGTGTCTGTCTGTCATACACAGAACATTTTCTTTCTGTGCCATTACATTTCCCATGCTCTGTTGAGCTGCACTTGTCTGACTTGATTCCAAACTAATAAAGACTAATGAATCTATCTAACTGATGATAATTATGTTATTAAAATGCAAATACTTAATTTTTGTTAATTGCAATCCATCACATCTAATCAATCACAATGACTTATTATGCTGTCAAAACTTCCTCAGACTGGCTGTGGGATAATTACACAAGCAAAAATAACAAATCCTTACCAATTAGTCTTATGTTAATAATTACGTCCATATAGGTAATGTATTGTATTTGTTGTAAATGTTGTAACTGTAATAAATGAGCTGTAATCTAATATTTCGCATGCTGCTTTAATTTACACTACCATGGAAAGCAAAGCAAAGTTTTACTAATAAAAAAAAAAAACCTGACACGTTTTACACATGAAGACATTTGGCAGCTTCAGCACCATGAACAGCACCATAACCTCACTAATGAGGTTCAGGACCGTGGACAGCAGCCAGTACCGCTCATACAGAGCAAGTGTAAGTAAAAGCAGGGTAGTCATTTAATTTAAGACCAATTAAAAGAGAAATATTCTGTGCATTACCAGTAATAAAAAAGTATTTGGACACTTTAACCATTTAACCATTGCCACCTTGGAATCGTGGGAATGACCCTTAGTTTGTACTATGTCAAAAACTTTTTTACACCATTAGACAATATGAGCTACTCTTAACATTGTGTGCAACTTTCATGATGAAAAGACCAATAGTCATGACCCAAAAGTATGTGGTATACAAGAAAACACTGGGTTTGTCACAGCACTGTGATGGTATCTTACTTCTTGCCTTATTTAAGCTAACTCAACAAGACCAAATCACTGCACTACTTAAATCAAGCAAGCTTCATGAAGTCAAGCTTTGAGGCTAAAGGCTCTACACACATGTTACATCTCTCTAAGGAGAGATTTTCAAGTGTAAAATCAAGAATTTAGCTGGTGTTAGAAGACTTTGGAGTGTTGAGTGGGTCTCTCCAGACTCTTTCACACTAGGCTAGCTTCACTGAGTCTTTCTGAAGGAGGAATCTCTGAGAAAGTGCACAGGGCTTTATGGATAGCAGCTATGGGTCTAGGAGACTCACATAGAGCAGGAGAACAGAGATGTGGGTCAATGGCGAGGAGCATCAGAGGCAGTCAATCAATAAGCCTTATCCCAAAACACTTTAGATTTGAGACCTGTGGTTCAAACAGTTCTTGAACCAAGCAAAGCTGAACAAGAAGGAGATGCTCTGTTTAGGGAGTAATAGTGACAGTGAGAAGGATCTTTGGGGGATTATATTGTTTTTTGCATATCTTCAATCATAAAAAGTCCTTATTTTCTTATCAGGTAACTTTATAGGAGATTTTTATATGATAAAAATGTTCAGCTTTATATTGTAATTCCATTTTAAGAGTAGTAAACATTCATCTTTAACCGTAATCTGTGATTTAGCACAGTGCTGATTTGATTCAAAATCTCTGCTGAAAATCAGTTAATCATTAATTAGTTACCAGTGAAGATAGGGCTTCGACATGTTGCATATACTTAAGGGTGACCATGGAAAAACCTGGATAAATGAATGAGAGGGATATTATAGTAGGGTTGCAGTGCATAAACCATTCTTTACAAAGACAAATATACATATGATAGTTCAGTAGTGCAAAAAAAGCAAAGTCACTGATCTACTGTCACGATTGGCTCCTCCCACTCCATGTGCCTTTCTGTTTTGGTTTGTCCATGTGCGTTTGTTTTGGTTTAAGTCCTGCCCTCTGTTTGGTTATTCAGCCCCGATTGTGTTCACCTGTCCCTCGTTACCCTTTGTTATTTAAGCCCTGTGTTTGCCCTTAGTGTTTGCCAGTCTTTGTTTGATGTCTCAGTCGTTGTCCTTGCCCTGTGTGAATCTTGTTTGTTTATCATGTCTTACCCCCGATCTCTACGTATTGGTTCATTGACCCTAGACTGTTTCGACCACGACCCTGGATTTGCCCCTAATAAATCTCGCTTATCTCAGTGTATGCGTCCGCCTCCTCGCTCTGTGTTACATCTACAGAGATGTGTGAAAAATTGTATGGTCAGATGAGTCTTCCTTCACCATGTTCTCCACAAGTGGGTGAGTGCATGTGTGGCATAAATGAAGAGAACATTACAGGCCTCAATGCTTGACTCCTTTAGTGAGGGGATCCAGTGGCTCTCTCATGCTGTCAGGTCATTGTGCTGACATGGTTTAAGGCTACTTGTCCTGTTGGAGGAAAAGTTCATTGCAAATTGATACAAAGTTTTCTGACTAATCACTTCAACTTGTGACAAGTGATTTCTATCCATATGGGATTGGTCTCTTACTGGGTGTCAATCCACAGGGCATGAGGGGTCAAAGAATGGTTTGATGAAAATGAAAATGATAAATCATATTCTATGACCTTCACAGTCACCATAGCTTAACCCATTTTAAAGCCTATGGGAGATTTAGGACTTAGTTACAAAGTGTTCTTGACCACCATTATCAAAACACCAACTGAGGCCATATCAATTGGAAGAATGGTGCTCCATCCCTCCAGTACATTTCCAAGGACTTTTTTTGTCAATTTGTTCCAGCAGTCTGTGGTGAGTAAAACATAAATAAAAAGAGAATGCGATGATTTGCAAAACCTTTTCAATGTATATTCAATTGAATATACTGCAAAGACAAGATATTTAATGTTCAAACGGATAAACTTTATTGTTTTTTGCAAATATTCACTCATTTTGAATGTGATGCCTGCAACACGTTCCAAAGAAGTTGGGACAGGAGCATGTTTACCACAGTGTTACATCACCTTTCCTTTTAACAACACTCAATAAGCATTTGGGAACTGAGGACACTAATTGTTGAAGCTTTCTAGGTGGAATTCATCCCTGAAAAAGACATTGTTTTTATGGCAGGATATGTTGCTCCAAAACCTGTATGTACCTTTCAGCATTAATGGTGCCTTCACAGATGTGCAAGCTACCCATGCCATGGGCACTAACACACACCCATAGTTGGCCCGGAGGACACACCGTCCATGATTTCCAAAAACAATTTGAAATGTGGACTCGTCAGACCACAGGACACTTTTCCACTTTGCGTCAGTCCATCTCAGATGAGCTCGGGCCCAGAGAAGCCGGCGGCATCTCTGGGTGTTGTTGATATACGGCTTTCGCTTTTCATGGCAGAGTTTTAACTTGCACTTGTAGACGGAGCGACAAACTGTATTCACTGAGCCCATGTGGTAATATCTGATACAGAATGATGTCGGTTTTTAATGCAGTGCCGCCTGAGGGATCGAAGGTCACGGGCATTCAATGTTGGTTTTCTGCCTTGCCGCTGAATCTTTTGATGATATTATGGACTGTAGATGATGAAATGCCTAAATTCCTTGCAATTGCACGTTGAGAAACGTTGTTCTTAAACTGTTGGACTGTTTGCTCACGCAGTTGTTCACGAAGTGGTGAACCTCGCCTCCTTGCTTGTGAAAGACTGAGCCTTTCAGGGATGCTCCCTTTATACCCAGTCATGACACTCACCTGTTTCCAATTAACCTGTTCACCTGTTGAATGTTCCAAACAGGTGTTTTTTGAGCATTCCTCAACTTTCCCAGTCTTTTGTTGCCCGTCTCAACTTCTTTGGAACGTGTTGCAGGCATCAAATTCGTAATGAGTGAATATTTGCAAAAAACAATAAAGTTTATCCATTTGAACATTAAATATCTTGTCTTTGTAGTGTATTCAATTGAATATAGGTTGAAAAGGATTTGCAAATCATCGTATTGTGATTTTATTTATGTTTTACACAACGTCCCAACTTCATTGGAATTGGGGTTGCATATATATATATAATTTTTTTTTAAATTCATCTGTCTAAATGAATGTGAGCAGAGCACTGACAACCATCAGTTAGCATCCATGCAGTTGAAAAAAACCTAGGATTATAACAGAGTGAGAAATGTCCCTTTACCACTTAAATATGGGCTTGGACCTTTAATCAGAACCACAGACAGAATCTATACTAAACGTAACCTCCAAATGGCCAGCCAGTGCATTTGCATATACATTTATTTGGCTTTCCATTGTCTTTGTGTATGCATGCAGTATAAAAAGTGTTATGAAAAGCTGTCTGTTTAACTCTTCACTTGTGATCGGGTTACTTTGTATTATTTGTGCTGCTCTTTGCTTCTGACATCTTGAAGCACTGACACAGCCTGAGTTATTTCTTTTCTAAAATGGCTTTCTTTGTTCTGTTTAACACCACTGCATATTTCTGCACTGACTAATTGCAGCCTACACACTTAATGACATCAGCATTCCATTTCTCCAATTTGCCATCTCTTTATGAAGGCAAAGACTGAGTTTGTAAAATAAGGTGCTAATGTTTGATCATTAAATATTTAGAGTGCTCTTTCGCTAAGTGCCAAGCTGGGAAATAAGGAGTCAAACCACACTGAAGCGACAGAAATCATCCTCTTTTCAAAGCTCATCTGTAATTGGGAGGCATAATACATTTGGTGGGCTCTATTTGAAGAGGATTCAGTGTGCAGTATAATTGAAGTAATTTGACAATCCATTTTCAAATTAAATTTGTTCCTTTTCAGCATGTGAGACATTGCACACAATCCGAGTGAGGTCCACTCTTAAGTAAGTTCACCCTGCAGTGTGATGGATGTATAGAGCAGATATTAGATTTCTTGGTGTTCAAGCAGCATGTGATATATCTGTTGTTTAAAGAGAACTGCCTTCAAGTTGGAGTAAATCATTAAAAATCTTATATCATAATGCTTCCTCAGTTATGGCTCAGATGTGACATTATTAATTCTTTGTGTGCATGGCTGAAAAAAGTTAGAGCACACAGACTAAACTACTAATTAACTGATTATATCTGCAGGTTACCAAAGGTAACAGCTCACTAAGGCCTCTTACCAAAGAACTGCCACTCAGAAGGACATTAAATTTCTGACTTGTTATGCATTCGTGGATCCATTTTCCAACAATAATGACACAGAGAGAATCTAAATGAATTCCACAGGCAGAGTTTATTTGCTTTATTATTTCTCCCAAGTATTCTTGCTATATGCAAGGCATATAAGAAAAGATCTTGTGCAAGGAGATGATTGCTCCAAGCAAACAAAACTGCAGCACTTTATATTACTTTTCTCTTCAAACCCAGCATAAACACCACCCTCATGTATTCTGCATACAGGACCAATTAATCGAGTGCAGATATATTGCAGCATCTTGGCAAAGAAGAAGACACAGGAGAGACTATGATTTCTGTTATAAGTTGGGAGCAGGCAGGTGGCCTCAAGCTATAAGACTCCTCTCTATGGTAGACTAAATGCAGCTCTGCATAGCATGCCTCTTGAACCCCTTCTGCAAACCGGAGCAAGTAGCAGCAGCAACATAGCCCCTGCCGACAGTCTCTCCCAAAGATAAACCGTTGCAGACCTCAACACAGCCCAAACCAAGTAGGCGCACTTGGTTTCCTGGGGCGCATGGAGTCCCGGCCTGCACAAGCACTGTGAAGCACCCACTCCTTGTGAGCATGGCAAGACTCCTCACAAGTCATTGCATCAAGTCTGGGACTACCAGGAACAGTGGACAGCAGCAATGGCACTTCTCCCACCTGCCCTCCTCTTTCACCACCACTCGTGCACCAACTTTCTGCCTTGGCTCCTCCGCTGGTGACTGACCTGAGCTGGACATTGGTCATGTTCCAGCCATCTGATGTGCCTCTCTTAGTGAATGTGAGCATGCCTGGTCATAGTAGGGATATCAATGAGTCTGTGACAATGAGTGCAATGAGCCATCTGCCATTCACACCTCACTCAACCCAAGATCTCTGGCCACCACCGATTCCCCCAGCCAGCTTCTGTTTCACCACCAGTTCAGGTTTGTGGCATTGTCTGATGTGGTGTCCCTTTTTCCTGCATTACCAGCACACCAGGCACTCAGCCGTTGGTGCTCAGTCATGCAGTCATCACTGCGCCTCCTCCAACACTGAGGCTTGCCGTGCTGTCTTCACCATCGAGCCTCACTGTGCTGTTTCCACCATCTTGTTCTTTTACCATGCTCTGCCTTCCTTGCCATCTGCCTTGAAATTCCATTCCTTGCTGCAGGTGGATGCTATCCCACTTCTGACACCAAATATAGTATTGGCAAAGATGGAGACATGAGAGAAGCCATGACTTTATACTATGAGAAATGCTTTTAATTAACACCAGCAGAAAAGGCACATGAGAAACAGACCATTAGCAAGAAATGTACCCTCTAGAACTCTGTATAGTAGGCCCTTAGCCCACGCTAACTAAACCCACAGCCTGAAACAGTAACACTCATGCAACACATAGACACATTCCCAACAACATAAACAACATTAAACAGCAACAATTGTCCCTTCAAGGTGGGAGTAGGCAAAGCATGCAGCCTATTTTTGAATACATACCTTCAGAAGCCCTTCAGCGATTGGAACAGGTATGTTCAGCCACAACAATATTCATATCTATTCATATCTTATATCTATATTTCTAGTTAAGAAACATAATCAGTACTTATTTTACTATTGTTCTCCTTCTGACAAAATTATACAATGTAACACTTATATAACGTCCACTTTTCAAAATATATTTAAAGCTAAACTTAGGGCTAATGGTCAGAACACAGGTGGGCAGAAACTACTTATACTACATATGTATTTTTGAATGTGAAACATTTCATGGACTTGGCTTGTAACTTACTAACATTTGCTCACTCCAGTTTATAAAGATGAAAAATCTCCACAAAAGGCTCTCATTATCAGGCAAATACAGTACAAAAGTTTGAGTACCCCTGGTCAAATGACGTTTTATTGATTGGAAATAAAGTGAATATAAGATAATACATCCTCTACAGTGAACACACTTTAGCACGTTTTAATGCAGGATTGTTGTTTGTTTTTTTGTTAGCTGTTTAATTAAACATATTGAAAAAAAAGAAAAATGTGGCATGTGCAAAAATGATGGTACATTTTAACATCAATATGTTAAACTCTGCGAATAAATGGAAATTGGGCACTAAAATTTGCAGAAAAAAGCATTGACTGTAGTTTTGATGCTGAAATTCCATATTTTTTGTGGGGGGGGTGGATAATTTCACTGTTTCATGTTGGTGACAGCACCTAAACTCTTTAAAATAAAGGTGCCGAAAATAGTCTTGTGTAATATCATAGACAGACCAATTCTGGTTTCCTAAAGCACTTTTCCATGGATTTCTATCCAGAGAACCATTTTTGCATCTGAAAGACAGCAAGAGTCTCTGCTGTACAGACAGCCAAAAGGAGACCTAACAAGTTATCGTTTCAATGCTTATATTTGCTGGATGGAAGTTCCACACAGTTCTATAGGGAACTTTTGACTTGGTACTTCTTTATTCAAGTTGTTTTCTGCTAAGCTACATTTACTACTTAATTATTTGATCACTTGACATTTCAATGAAGTAACCATATTTATTTGAGCTCAGTTTCATCTATCCACCACCAAAGACCAGAGATGTATGAGAGCTCGCACTGCACCAAAGGGGCCATTCTGGGGCACTGAGATGTTTAATTTTAAAAAGAGCTCATCAGTTCCTTCTGTCCATGTCTTACATTGGACACATGGTGTCATGGTTTAAAGGATGTTCCCCTGAGCAATGGCTCCCTCCTCACAGTTATCTTCTTATTCTAATCACACAGGCTTCAGCCTCCCCATTCTGCTGTCCAGTCTCTAACAGAGACCCCTAGAAAGCAATTAGCAGCCTTGTCCATTAATTGCATATGGAAGCGCCAAAGCCTAGCGTGGCTACAGCACAAAGAGGATGCGAAGCTGCAAGATCAGTCACTTTAATCAAGTTTTACCAACCACTGCAGTGGTCATGATTTGCTCGATCGCGGGACGTCAGGAGAGATTCATTTGCTGACACCCCTCCTGCTTCTCCTCGCAATACGCACTAACTGTCCAGAAGAAAATGAGAGTATTCATCAGCACTCCCGTGAGGAAGGGACAGTGCTGGAGATGAGGCCGCCTCCACTGCAGCTGACAGAGCCTGCGCTGCTCCCACTCGTCACTCTAATTAGTTTTGTTTCTCCGCCGCGGGCCTGTGCTGCAGCGCTTTATTACAGAGGCCGAAACTGCGCAATCTATACTAAAGAGATCCTCACAAATGCACACAGCTGGAGATGGGGCTGCGGTGAGAGAGGTGGACTTTGAGACTTTGACTGATGTGCTGGGGCTGAGAGAAGGGGAAGAGTGCTGATTGGAGAAAGATAGTGAATTATGGAGAGACAGAGCTGCAGAGATACAGATATGTGAAGCTGTAGACCTCTTAAACCCTGGGAGCCGAGCACATACAGCTTCAATTCCTTATTCTCATGACTACACACAATAACACTGTAGTTTCATAGTAGTGACCAAATAATTCTTAGTAATTACAAAACTGTTTATAGCAGTAACTGCAAGTCTTATGATTGACCACTTAAAATCCTAAAACGTATTGTTCTGTAATTACATGGAATGCATGGAATTATACTTAAGTGAGAAAAGAGTGTAATGAAAGCTTACAAGGAGCAGGCAGACCCTGGCCACTTAAAAAAGGAATTCTGCTGATTTCTGATCATTTCATTGTTTAGACCCAGCAACAATGTATCATTTCACATCACTCCATTTCACACCAAACCACACTGAACAACGCAGATGAAAAAGAAAAGTCATTCAGTGTGGTTTGATGTGAAATCACATTGTAGAGAAACTTACCGATTTCTTCAAAGCAGTGGTAATAGGAACCAGGGCTTGTGATGTCTGCAATACAAAAATAATATATTATTGTCTGGTTCCTATAACCATCACTCTGAACATTCGGACTCACGGCCTTTCTTTGGAATCTTAACCACCCCTTAAATGGCCATGGCCCACCGGCAGGCACAAAGCTTTATTTCACACTTCTATAACCCAAGAGTAGCTCAACCAGTTTGATTTAAGACCCTTAGTATGTAGTAAGCCTGAGATTTAAGGGGTGAAACATCCTTAACAGAAAAACCAAATATACATTTCTGGTCAAACTTCACAACCAGAAGTGGTGACTGTACTCCACTTGTCAAGAGCGAATTATTAGGAAGGACAATTTATCTTTTCAAACACTGAAAAGGACAATGAAAAGGAATAGAAATATTCACAATAACTAAATAACAAGTCTGCTGTTTGCAGTTTTTAGCTCAGTTGACCCATACAATCTGAAATAGTTTGAGTCTGTATAGACTACTTTTATGGATTCTAAGGGATCATTTCAAGTCTTCTTTCTTTATGTGTCAGTGCTATACATGTTTATTTGATGTGATGTAGTGAACCGATATGCACTATTGCTGTATGCAGTATTTATTTTGCAGAAACATGGTTAAAAATGAAGAAAAGAAATAGAGATATGTGGACAGAGTAGGAGGACGGAGTGAAAGAAAAAATGAAGAAGAGAAAACACAGAAACACAGACAGACGGATAGACAGAAGGGGGAGCTGAGTGATTCATTGATCTTCCCCACCTCTCAAAGACCTGTGAGAAGTAAACAAACTCTATCCCCCCTCCCCTCCCCCACCCCTTTTGTTCTCCCACTTTTCCACTGAAATAAAAATACAATAGCTCACTTCATTTTCTCATTTACAGCTGTATTCCGTTTGTCAGCAACAGAAACTATCACACTTTGCTCTCTACGGCAAAATAATAAAGCAAATTCTTTGTAATTGTTAAATATAGATACGGCATCCATACAATTTGTTAACTCTGCTCATCACTCTGCTTGGCCTGTAGGGACACATAAAGGAGTTATAGAACAGAAATGTTATTAGAACACATATTGTTATTAGAATACAGAAAACAGATAGATTAACCCAGAACAGTGGCTACAAATCAATGGGAAAGAATGAGTGCTTTTGCAGGCCTGCAGTTTGATATTAATACCTCTGAAAGACACATCTGCAATAACATTCTCCTACACGACCATTTCTGAGTGCATGCTCCCTGGCAGTATCCCTCACACACACACACACACACACACAGCAAATGCACATATGGCAGGCTACGTCTATAAATGTTTATTAAAAGCTTAGCCTACATTAGGAGTACAGTATTTATTGGTGCAATCTGGCAATATTTTGATCTATGAAGGGGAAATGCCCATCCACAAGGCCACTCGAATATTCCACACAGTTTAGCTCAGTTAAAATCAAATTATCCTCATAAAAGTTTCATCAGAGGCCATTACATTGACCATTTCACACTGAAAATCAATCACTCTGGACAACTCTCCAGAAAAAAGCTGACACAGGCGAAGTTTTAACTCACACCCAAACACATTCCAGCTCCAGTATTATCCACATACATATCATTTCCAGGCACCGCCGCATATGCAAATGATCCTGTGCAGAGCCTAAAAAACTGATTCAGTAAAAAATAAACATAAATGCTGCTCCATGAGGACTAAATGTAACTCACTGGTAGAGATTTAGGTCCTAAGCCATCAGTTTGATTTTCAGTATAATCCTGATCTAGTGCATCTGATTCAGTTCATGAGGGATTTGATCGTTATCTGATGTGTATTTGAGAGGTGTGATGGTGCTGTAATTAATAACACCAGCAGTATATCAGCAGTAGTGTTAGTGATGGTACTTTTAACCTGATATGTTGCTGTTTCTGTGAGTCACAAACAGACATACACACGTACACAGACATCTCAGGTCATTTGTAATGTCAGGGGGCTGTGCTGTAATCAGATATGGAGCACACCAAGAGCCAAATAACAGGTGATTTACTGCCTCAGCACTGATTGGATTTCTCATTACTCTGTGTGTGCATGTGTGTGCACGTTGTTCTCGTATTAACAACAAGTTATTAGTATTAATTTATGTAATACATTTTGTGAACTTGCAATTGTGAAAGGAGCTACAGTTTTATGTAAAAGTCTTTAAGCGTTATGCAAAATGTCTATTTGCATAGCCTACATTTCTTTTTTTTTCATTTTGCTTAATGTATTCAAATCAACATCTGTCTAGCTTATCTAACTAGAATGAACTGGTGAAGCAAAACCAAAATCATATACTTGACATGTAATTTTTGTCTCAAATTAATTATTTCACATGCATGTGTATGGAATTTTTAAATGAAAGAAAATGTAGTAAAATGAGAAAACAAAGTTACATGTCCAAAGCAAATAACACTCATTTCAGTTTCCCCATCCAGTGGCGCAGGTTTCATTTCAACCTTGGCAGGGGCACACTGCTCACACCTCCTGACCCATCATATGATGAGTGTTTTGTACAGATAAGTGTTTTATACCAGCTACTAATTAAGTCCGTTTTGAAAATGTGCATAGCTGCTTGTATATTCAAGTGAAACCTAAGTTGGTAAGCCAATAGTAGTGAAGTATGTTACTGATGACATCTTCTTACGCTCACACTTGTTGAAACTCAACAATGTTCTGATATTGGCTTCCTTTTCTTGATTAAGGCCTACATTTAGAGATCTCTGATCTCTCTACCACAGTGCTGCCATGTGACAGAGGGTTAGACATTATGAATTGAATGCCTTTAGAGTGAGACTCACTCTCATTTAACAAAGTACATGCATCTGCTAGACCTACTAAACTAGCTATCGCTAACAATCCAGGAGAGAGCTAAAGTCTGCGGTAGATAACAAGCTGAAAGTGTCTCACATCATCACAGCTAATCTGCTTAGTTTACTTCGCTTTTAACCCTCAAATGGCCAGGCTTGCCAGGAGGCCCAAAGTTTTATAACACATGTCTGTAACTTAAGAATAGCTCAGCCGGTTTGCATTAACATGCCTGTAGTTACTAAATAATAAGACTTAGTTTGTATTAAACCTTGGATTTTAAGGGATTAAACATCATCAAAAGTTTTAAACATTAGACAAATTGAGCTATCTTAAAACAAAAGATCCTCTGTTCAAGATCCTCTGTGTTCAAGTAATAGATGTTTAAAAAGAATTTAATGCTGATATAATTTAATATACATTTCTAGTCAAATTTAATAACCAAAAGTGGTAACAATACTCTGTTAAAAAGTTTGGATATATTGAGAGTCAATTACTGGAGAGGACAATCCATCCCTCCTAACACTGAATGGGACATGCCAACCACAACCCACCCCTTTCAAATTAATGCATTTGCCCACATCAGTACTTTGAAAGAAAAACAGTTTGTTAATGCCTGGTTGGACAACTTTTCATGAATTAAGTATTTAGTTATAAAGCTGCAGCTTTCTGCTTTTTATGTAGACTATTCTGCTCCTACAACTGGCAAGCGAAGAAGTTGTCCCTCTCGATTTAGAGTGGGCCAGACTAGAGACAGCTCTGGCTCATACTGTTCAGCTATTGCTCCTGTTTGTTTGTTTGTTTGTTTTTGTTTGTTTTTCAAAGATGCTTGTTTTTTGCCTAACACCCCTCTCTCTCTTTCACTCACACACATCCGTACTCACACACAAGCATACTTGTACATGCTCACTCCAGTCCGTGTCCCCCTCTCTGAGGTGATGATAACCTTTATCGAGCCATGGGAGATGATGTGACATCACAGCCAGAAGTCCAACAAATAAGCTCATAGCAAATCAAAAATTAATTGCCCAGCTCTTCAGAATTGTCTAGTTACCGTAGTAATTAAGGGCTTCAGATTAAGGGAATGGATTACAATGGGATTATGGGGTGATTACGATGGATGATCACAAGCAGTCGAAACCAGTTTATTATGCTGCTCATCCATTTATTTTAATCAAGTTTACTTCAGTAAACAAAGCAATCTCTCTCAACACTGCACCCTAGTGGTTCAGTTTAGGAGCATCCCAGGCCCTCTGCTGAACCACAAAGACAAGACATCATTAAGGAATTAACAGAAAGGCCAAAATTATACAAATATGGCCCTATCAAGTAGAGTGAACACAGCTGATATCACCTATGCGCCAGAAATGTGTCTCAAACATCAAGAAGAACATTCAGGTACTAATGCATTAATGGCTATTCCATGCATTTCAATTCATTTGTAAAATTTGTATGTTTAAAATACATTTAAACTACGCCATTCCATTTCTGCAATAGGGTTATAGCAGCCAGGGTCTTTGAAAAGTGCTTATCTCATCCTGTTTCATTTTCAGTGCTCTTTAGACAGATGCAGCAGTGCAGATATACTTCATGATAAGCACACTCTCACCCATTACCAGCCGCCCCATCTGGATTAATCCAGCTTAGGGTGCTCCAAAACCCCCAAAATAGAACGTCGGATCATGTAATGGATCAATCTGAACCCATCCCTCATGATTTGTGCTGTCTCCAAGAACTATTATGCTGAAGATTGGCCAGTCAGGCTGATTCTCTTCGGTCAGCCCTGAGGGCCATTCACAGCCTTGTGCTCATGAGCTGAGGTTATGGCAGTTCTCCTACTCCTTTCCACTTGTGTTTGCCTTCAGCCCACCACATGGTTATTATTAAATAAATGTGATGGGATAAATGTGATTACAATATATGTATGCTAAATCAAATGGATATTACATTTAATGAGAAGATTTCATTCTCAAAATGAAGGAAGAATACATCTGGGCATATCTTATTAATAAAAGCAACACTGCCATTTGATCACACTAGCTGTCCTTTACATGTGAACAATTCAAGAAAAAGAAACCATTAGAAATGCTCCAAAATTTCTTGGAATAAAATCCCTTTAATTTACATTAAATCAGGGGTGTCCAGTCTTATTCACAAAGGGCCAGTGTGGCTGCAGGTTTTCTGTCCAGCAAAGCAGGAGGTCAACATCAGTAGTTTAAAGACTGAAACCAACTGATTAAACAAGGGAATCAGATGTGTTTTGAGGGAAAACCTGTAGCCACACTGGCCCTTTGGGAATAAGATCCTGTATTAAATGTAAAAAAAGAGTTTGTCTTCTCCTGTAAAGTTTCTATTTTGGAGATTTTTTTTTTTGACTTCTCAATGAGAAGCAAGAGTCAGAGTCCACCTGTTAAACCTATAAACTAATCTAAAGACATTCATTTAGGCCCCCAGAACCATTTTGAGAGAACAAAGGGATCAAAAGGTTTGCACCCACATGCCATCTGCACCTGCACTCAGGCCCCTTGCTGTAGGTGTGTAGGGGCAGATCATTGTTGTTGATTGGTTAGGCTTTGGTCAGCAAAATCAACCAGAAGCTTTGTAGGCAGGCACGTCCTCATCCAATAGCAGCTATAGCTACAGATCAGGCAAGACAATACAGTTACCACATGCTGTATCTGGTTAATGTTTACCATGGGCAGTAGTGCTTGCAAAGTAGGGCTACTGCCAGAGCCTTCTTCAAAGACTGGTCATTTCAGCTTTATGAAGTCTGTCATGAGCTACAACAAAAACAAAGATTTTGATGAAGACTTGAAGAGTCCAATCCAAGGGTTTGTCAGTGATGGTTCCAGGATTAGACAAGCCAACAAAGCTGAAACGAAGTTTCGGACAAAGTTTGACCCCCGCGTCACAGCGAGGTATGATGCACTGTCAAATTTTTAAAAATAAGTAAGGTTATACTGGCAGATCTGGGAGTGCCACCAGAATAGACGAGGCAGTGCTCGTGATTAAGCATATTTCTTCAGTTCATATTGATAATTAGTCCAGACAGGCATAAACCTTTTGGTTCTTTTCACATTTTGATCCTGCCAAGTTACATTCTGTGTGCAGCTGCATGATTAGAGGAATATATTTGTACAAGCATGTAAGGCGTCATTTAATATTTTAAAAGCCCTGCTATCATCATTGGCTCCAAAAGCATATTATAGTTCCATATTTGAGAAACTTTCTCGTATTCGTAAGCAGCTCACCTGTGGCCACCCAGCTGGGCCAAGCTGCCCTCAGTTCATTGTCATTTGTCAGGTAGATATGGCCTCCTGGGGATGTGATAAAATGACCGTCCTTCTTCAACAGCTCTCTTCACAGCAGGGCCCGAAGTATTTAAAGCTTCAGAATCTTGGAGCACAGCCTTCTCAGAAACTGTGAGACGGGGCTTAGCAGACGGTCAGACTGTGAACTGCATGCAGATTCATGACCTGCTGTGGTAATTGTGTATTTAATGAATACAAATGTTGTGTATTATAATAACCTGAGAGCAGGTTCTCTGAGGCGTACGCATACAAAAGATAATTATCAGCATAGTGCTTAAAAATGCTTTTAGACATTTTAATGTAAGTGATAGTCATTGGGGGGGGTTCTCCATTATTACCCCCCCCACGCACACACACACCCCACCCCCACCCCCCGCCCACACACAGTACCCTCAATGTTAAACATAAAAAGATCATTAAAAAAAAAGCATAATGTTGGGTAATATTTTTCCAGGTATGACATCAAGGCTCTGATTGGTCGGGGCAGCTTCAGTCATGTGGTGCGTGTTGAACATAGACACACCCGCCAGCCCTTCGCCATCAAACTCTTGGAGGTCAAAGGCCATGAAGGTCGTGAGTCATGTCGTGCAGAACTGCAGGTTCTACGGAGGGTCCGCCATGCCAACATCATCCGTCTAGCAGAGGTGTTTGAAACTTCACATCGTGTTTACCTCGTTCTGGAGCTAGCAACAGGAGGGGAGCTGCTGGAGCGAGTGGTCGCTAGAGGCTCCTTCACTGAGACTGACGCCACCAGGTAAGGGTGAGAAATATGACAATGTGTTTGCATTATTGGTATGATAAATGTAGTGTATGGCATTCAATGTCTGTATGTGTCATAAAAAGTCCCTTCATAGAGTGCCTGTGAATAATAACTACCTTAAATCTTATAGGAATAGGAAGTATCTAAACTTCATAGTAACAAGTAAATGACTGTGCTATTATTTCATTAACCATTTGAGTAACTCTTTGACCCTTAGGTTCATTACTCAGTTATTAATCTTAACAATTGTTCTGTAATTGCAATGAATTGGTTATGCAACGAACATGTAACTACATAGTTACAGGAGTAAGGTATTGATATTGTATTCCCTCCTGTTTCTTCATTAAATATTATCTTACTCTATTACCTATTTTCATTAAATAATGTCTCTGAAATAACATTTAACAGATATTTTAACATAAATTTGCACAAACATGACTAGAAACTTATATCTGGTAATATGAATAAACAATCATTTTATGTTCCAGTATATAAGTCTTGCAAACACCAAAAAAAAAAATAATAATAATAATATATATATATATATATATATATTGTTATATATATATATATATATATATATATATATATATATATATATATATATATATATATGTATTTACCAATAACCAATCATCAAAAAAGACCATTCGATGAAGATACTATACTGTATGGCATAGTACAGACTTGTGAATTTGCGAAATTTTATACCCCTCATTTTTGCCATACCCCCCACCCTTGTGACTAGAGCGCTCATCATGGTATCAAGTGGACTGCGCTATATCCACACCCTGGGCATCATTCACAGAGACCTGAAGCCAGAGAATCTGCTGTACTACCATCCAGGTCAGGATTCACGTCTGATCATAACTGACTTCGGGCTGGCCTGCTGGGACAGCAAGAGCCGCACTGTGGAAAGAGGTGATATGAGAGTTGGGGGCAGCTGTGGAGCTGGAAGTGGCCGAGAGATTGTGAATTGTGCTAGGTCAGTTGTGGATGATGATGATGATCGGGGTACTGGTGGCACCAAAAGTTGCAGTATTATACATATAAAGGATAAGGGCACTTTAGATGACTGCAGAAGATTAGTAGATGGTGGGAAAGCCAGAGAGAGCAGCCAGGGAAGGGGCATTGCCATTGGAGGAGATAAGAGAGGAAATGCGAATGGGTGTCCGGTCAGTACAGGAGATGAAAGGGAAATAGATGAAAGGTTGGGATTTGATGGAACAGGAAAAGATAGCAGTGGTGTAGAGAATAAGGGGGGAAGCTGCACTGCACTCTCCGGGGGTACTAAAAGGGACCAGCTAGAGGAAAGTCAGACAGATGTTTTAGAAATGTCTAAACATACCAACCCTAATATGGAAGGAGAAAGAGAAAATAGACTTGGCCAAGAGAGACAAAGCCAATTTTCACATGACAAGCTGAAAGCTAGAAGACAAACTAACTGTATTGAGTGTAGACAAGATGGAGATCATAACAATCGGGAGAAAGGCTTTCAAAGCTTCAAAATAGCATCTCTGACCAAGGATTCTGGCTGCCGAAATGGACGTGATTGGGCACTGAGGACGTTGTGTGGAACCCCTGAGTATTTAGCCCCTGAGATGGTGGGTGGGAGACCCTACGGCAGCGCGGTGGACATGTGGGCACTAGGAGTGATTTCTTACATCCTGCTGAGTGGCTCCATGCCCTTCGACCAGCGCAGCCGGCCACGCCTCTTCAAGGCCATCCTCTGGGGAAGCTACAGTTTCCACGGTGAAGTGAGTGTCACAAACTGTGATGTAGTGTCTCTTTCTCTCTCTCTTTCTATTTCACAATGCCTCTTCAGGGTCTTCACCATCTGTGTAAAAGAACGGCAAGGTCAGACGTGTAGGTGTGTGTGCATTTGTTTTGTTTGTCTGTTTCAGTGTAGATCAACATATGCTTATGCAGGCCATTATGTTAGGATGTACTGTAAAAAGCGGAACATTTAAAAATTACAGTAATAATTGCGTTACATTGACAGTAATATACTGTACCTTATTAGCAGTAAATAACAGTAAAATAACAACTTTATATTGTGACTGGCCAGTGACCTGGATTGCAGGAGTGCTGCGTTGCAGCTGTATTCTGCACTGTTGTGCTATTGTGTACTGTATTCTGCTGTACACTGTAATACAGTAATATGCAGCATTTTTGCACAATTGTAAACAATAATGAAACTCTGCAAACTGTATAAATATAAAAAAATTATTTTATTTGAATTCATTTAAAACTACTTTACACATTACCAGACCTAGTATATGTAAATTAACCCCTTAATAAGGGTTTGTTTTAGGGATTAATAGAACACAGAAAATCACAAATTTCAATTTTACAATGCAAATGTACACTGCTCAAAAAAATAAAGGGAACACTTAAACAACACAATATAACTCCAAGTAAATCAAACTTCTGTGAAATCAAACTGTCTACTTAGGAAGCAACACTGATTGACAATCAATTTCACAGCTGTTGTGCAAATGGAATCGACAACAGGTGTAAATTAATGGCAATTAGCAAGACACACTCAATAAAGGAGTGGTTCTGCAGGTGGGGACCACAGACCACTTCTCAGTACCTTTCTGCTTTCTGGCTGATGTTTTGGTCACTTTTGAATGTTGGTGGTGCTTTCACACTCGTGGTAACATGAGACGGACTCTACAACCCACACAAGTGGCTCAGGTAGTGCAGCTCATCCAGGATTGCACATCAATGCGAGCTGTGGCAAGAAGGTTTGCTGTGTCTGTCAGCGTAGTGTCCAGAGACTGGAGGCACTACCAGGAGACAGGCCAGTACACCAGGAGACGTGGAGGAGGCCGTAAGAGGGCAACAACCCAGCAGCAGCACCGCTACCTCCGCCTTTGTGCAAGGAGGAACAGGAGGAGCACTGCCAAAGCCCTGCAAAATGACCTCCAGCAGGCCACAAATGTGCACAAACGGTTAGAAACCAACTCCATGAGGATGGTATGAAGGCCCAACGTCCACAAGGGTTGTGCTCACAGCCCAACACCGTGCAGGACGCTTGGCATTTGCCAGAGAACACCAGGATTGGCAAATTCGCCACTGGCACCCTGTGCTCTTCACAGATGAAAGCAGGTTCACACTGAGCACATGTGACAGACGTGACAGAGTCTGGAGACGCCGTGGAGAGCGATCTGCTGCCTGTAACATCCTTCAGCATGACTGATTTGGCAGTGGGTCAGTAATGGTGTGGGGTGGCATTTCTTTGGCGGGCCGCACAACCCTCCATGTGCTCGCCAGAGGTAGCCTGACTGCTATTACGTACCGAGATGAGATCCTCAGACCCCTTGTGAAACCATATGCTGGTGAGATTGGCCCTGGGTTCCTCCTAATGCAGGACAATGCTAGACCTCATGTGGCTGGAGTGTGTCAGCAGTTCCTGTAAGATGAAGGCATTGAAGCTATGGACTGGCCCGCCCGTTCCCCAGACCTGAATCTGATTAAGCACATCTGGGACATCATGTCTCGCTCCATCCACCAACGCCACGTTGCACCACAGACTGTCCAGGAGTTGGCGGATGCTTTAGTCCAGGTCTGGGAGGAGATCCCTCAGGAGACCATGCGCCACCTCATCAGGAGCATGCCCAGGCATTCTAGGGAGGTCATACAGGCACGTGGAGGCCACACACAATACTGAGCCTCATTTTGACTTGTTTTAAGGACATTACATCAAAGTTGGATCAGCCTGTAGTGTGTTTTTCCACTTTAATTTTGTGTGTGACTTCAAATTCAGGCCTGCATTGGTTAATAAATTTGATTTCCATTGATGATTTTTGTGTGATTTTGTTGTCAGCACATTCAACTTTGTATAGAACAAAGTATTCAATGAGAATATTTCATTCATTCAGATCTAGGATGTGTTATTTGAGTGTTCCCTTTATTTTTTGAGCAGTGTATTAACAGACATTTCAACTCATAATTTGTACAAACATGACCAAAACCTAATCTCCATGTCCCAGCAATCAAAAACTATTTAAAAAACAATTTAATTTTAATTGCTAATCAACACTGGTGATGAGTTATATTTTTATATTTTGTTTCTTCACTACAAATATTATGATAAGTGAAACACTAAAAAGGAGCCAGAAATAGCCAGAAAAACTTTTCCCAAATGGAGCTCTATTTAATTTTCCCAAATTATCACTCTACCAGTGGAGCTGCTGCATTTAGAGGAACTCATAAAGCCATAATTCAATATTCTGACTATGGCAGCATGAATATGAAAATCATACTGCGATAACACCTCAGTATAGAGATACATCATAATGCCCTTGTAAAGCTCTTATTGAGTCTGATCAAATGATGACCATTGCTACTTTATTACCTAATAACTAGAGTGAATTAAGCATTTCCAGAGCACTTTATGCATTATAATCACATTATACATTATAAATTATAATCTTATGCACAACTTTTGTCTGAGCTCTGGGTCTAAATCTGCTTATTTACCTTGACTAATAAACCATCATTCATTTATTATAAAAAATAAAGTGGTCCTCTATTCTAAAATAAAGATTTGTCATTAATATGTGCTGAGAAGGTGGTCACCCCCGGCGATGAGCATGGCATCTGTAAGAACTTTGCTGATTAAATGAGTAAAGAAGCTTATGTTCAATACCTAACCTGTTAGACTGCATCTCACCAGGCTGTCTTCATATCTTCTTATCAAAAATGTGTGGATGATTATGATGTATAATACATAAATAAAAGCGTCCAGCCTAGTTTGAGTTATAGTAGCAGCCAGTTAATTTCCAACTACAGGTTTAATAAGGTTTAGTGAGGTCATTCTTAGGGCATTATAAAGTCCCCCTTCACATTATAATACTACACAATATGCCTTTTACTATATTGAAAACATTGTTAAACCTTTGATGTGACATGGTCAAGGATTTGATTCTTTGATTTTTTTTATTTATAATGATGCATTCATGTGGAATCATGTGAATGCTTGATCCATCCAATGGTCAGGCGGTGCTCATAGCACACTATAAAATGTTGGCTCATGGCTCATTTGCATATTCTAGCCTTCTGGAATATCATTACTGCATAGAATAATGATGATTAACAAACTATGCATTGCACAGCCATGGTAACCACTCTGAAGCTTACAGGGCAAATGGGGGGGATGGGGGGGGGGGTGTTTGTAAGTTAATGTAAACAGGTTTTGTTACAAGTCATTTAGGATCATTTTAGTAGCATGGTGTAGAGAAATGGAAATGCAAAATTGTTTTGCACCACAACAATTTACTGTAAAGCTGAGCTGTATCTGTGCATGAGTTTAGCATGTACAGAATGATGACATATAAACCTACGCACAGTTAGAGGAAAGAAACTGGAACAGCATTCAAATTTGTTTTATGATTAGCTGATCTGTCTCACAGCCTCACAGCCTCACAGCCTCGCAACGCAGCAGAAAGCAACACGAATACTGGCAGATATTTGAACTGCCAAACTTAGGTTGACATGAACACGGGTTGCCAGTGTGAACAAACTGAAATAACTCATAAGTGATTCTTTTTACAACTGGTCCAAAACCAAAAGTGAAAATGAGAGATTAAATCAGGCGATGAGTCTGCTGCAGGCTAAACAACCAGAGTTGGAATGGAGGTGATGACTGGTGTTTTCGCTCAATAATTGGTAGGGGATGGCATTGTTGGTTAGTATCATATCACAACAACTTAATATAAACAAACAAAGAAAAAAAATTAGATCAACAGGCCCCAGAAGACTTCCAGAGAAAAAAATCTCAGTGATCCTCGTGATCAGACCATAGTGTTGAGATTTGTTTTGGCAGCATCGTTTGATCAGGAGAGGAGGGTATCTTGCTTTTTCCCCCTCAAGGTACCTACTTGTGTTATGAAGTTCCGAAAGAAACAGAAGCTGCACCTGCAAACAGGTCCCTTAGTGTTTAATTTGTGAAGCACTGAACAAAAGGCACTTTAATGGAAATCCATAGTGATGTTGTCTGTGAGTCATCCAGCACTTTGTTGATTTATAAAAAATAAAAACACAGCAGGAAGCAGGAGAGGACATACAGCCAGGACCAAACCTAAATGATCCAGAGTGGTCTGGATATAGTTTGCGTAGGTCTAATGGGGTTGCCAGTTAAAGAGGGCTGAAAAGAGGCAGGCAGCAGAGCAGAGACCACTAAACAGCCAAGTGTCAACCGGAGGGCAAACACTGTCTGTGCATGTGTGCGAGAGTGTGTGTGAGAGAGAGGTGAAATCTGGTCAGCTGTGTAAACAGCCTGGAGGCTTCTGACAGACACGCTGGCCCTCCCACGACGGAGGATGCAGCGTGTCTCAGGTGTGACCCGTCTGGCCAGCGGCTGTTTTCCTGAGTGGGGGGTGGGGAAGGTGGAGGAGAGAAGGAAGAGGAGGAAGCAAGGGAGGGAAACACATTCTGAATGTACCACAAGACTTTTATCACCTCCTTCACACATCACACTGACACACACTCACAAACACAGGGCTGTGTCCAAAACATTGATGCACTGATACAGTCATAGGCAAAAGTTTTAACATTCTTAGTCATATTACATGTTTTGCTGATTTTCAAAGTGAAAGTTACCATGTTAAAATAAAAAATTTTAAAGCACACGTTCTATTTATTTGCTGAAATTAACATAGTAGATAAAATAAAACATAACATATAAAATCTGGGGGGCTCCCGAGTGGCACAACCGTCTAAGTATTGGCCCTATCATCAGGAAATCGCAAGTTCAATCCCTCGTGAGACTACAGCCATCCGTAGCCGGGAGTCCAAGAGAGCACAATTGGCCTCTCTCTCTGGGTGGGTAGGATGGCCCCCCTTCTCCCCCATCACTTAATGTGATGCTAGTCAGAGCAGGCGTCTGTTAGCTAACATAACAGATCTGCTAAGAAGCAGTTGCTGGTTTCACAGGTCTCGGAGGAAGCCTGTGCTAGCCTTCACCCTCCTAGCATTGGTATTATCGTGTGATTGGGGGAGTCCTAAGTAGCGAGTGGAATTGGAGATGACTAAATTGGGGAGAAAATCGGGTAAAAATAAAATAATAAAATAATAAAATCTGCCATAACTTTTGCACAGGCCACATTTTATGCTTTAGTTTTTACAAAATGTTAAATTTAGCACATGTAAACTGTAATTAAACTGCAGAAGTGTGTCCTCTGACCAGAGTCAGGGTCAAAACAGTCCAGGGTCACAGAGCCAACAGGGACAGACATAACAACAAGGAACACAGGATCAACAAACAATGGAGGCCAGAATAACAAATACCAAGCAATTCAAACAAAACAAACAATACACTTCAAAGAAAGACCAGCGAGAGACTAGGGAAAACATAGGCTTATATACAGGGACAGGTAACGAGACACAGGTGGTTAACAAGTGGGTAACAGGTGAAAACAATCAAGGGCAGGGTCTGGAAACAAAGGAGCAGGACATGGAAGGAATGAAAACAAAAGCACATAGACCAGACTAAAACCAAAACAAAAGCACATGGACCAGACTAAAACCAAAACAAAAGCACATGGATGACTGGGAGGGGCCAATCATGACAGTTCCGATGCTCGCCAAAAAAAACAAAACAAAACCAAACAGACACAACAGGAGCTGAAGGTACAGGCACAGAAACAGACACTGGAGCAGAGACAGGAGGAGAACGCAGAACAGGAACCAAGGGCACAGACACAGAAACAGGAGAGGAAACAGAAGAGACAGCATCAGACACAGGAACAGAGGAAACACAAAAAGACTGAGGATGAAACAAGGGCCGGGAGGGAGGATGAGGATGAACAACAGAAAACAACACCGAATGAAGGACGACCGGAGGCACAATAGGAAGACAGGAAAACAACAACAACGTAAGACATACCAGGCAAAAGACAATGAAACAAGAATCAGAACAGACAGAGGGACAGGAACCGACACACATATAGACACCAGGACAGAAACAGAAAGAGAGACAGGAACCACAACAGGCACAGGCACAGACACAACAACAGGAACCAAAAGCAAGCCAGGGGAAAAAACAGGGGACACAGAAGCAGACACAGGTGGAACAGGAGGTCCATGGAGATGAACAGACACAGAGGGAACAGGAGGGCCATAGGGAGCAGCAGACACAGGCGGAACAGGAGCATCACGGGCAGCAGTAAGCACAGGCGAGGGCGGGACAGGCGGGGCTGTGACATCCTCGGAGGCAGGCGGGACTGGAGGCACGGCGATAGGCGGCAGGTCCAGAGGCGCGGTGACTGGGAGCGGGTCTGGAGGCACGGCGACGGGCACGGGTAGCAGCCACAGAAACAGGCGTGCCGCGGGTAGCGGCCACAGAAACAGGCGTGCCACGGGTAGCGGCCACAAGAACACTTAAAAATCACTTAAATATGACCATGGTCGATCAAACGTTTGCATATGACGGTGTCAGCGTATTGATATTCTGAACACAGACTTATATATCATGGCATTGTGCATAGTAATACAGTGAAGACTATCAATATTTATGAATTTACTTTACTTACTGAAACAGATGCTGCTTTCAAGTCTTAAACTTTGACTTTTAAAACATGGCTGCGTTGGAGCCCATTTTTCACTCCAGCTCCCTTTACATATCGCATGTTTAAGTGAAATGAAGCACTGAGTGAAAACAAGTGAAAGGAATTTATTGATTTATTGCCTACTGTCGTGTGTCATGCCCATATTAGGAACTAAGCATTTGTGTCTATGTGCAAATTGAATGGCATTTTTGAAAAATCACTGCTATCATGCCCTTCAGGAAACAAAATGGTTGCAAACAAGATGTTTTGTCCTGCATATATTTTTCCTCAAAATGTTGGGGAATCCTGGATCCTCAGAATTGCAATGTTATAGTACAAATAATGCTACAAACAAGCTATAAACAAGAAATTTCCTCACTACAAAATATTCCACAGTCAACTGTCAGTGGTATTATAACAAAGTAGAAGTGTCTGGCAATGATAGCAACTCAGCCATGAAGTCGTAGGCCACGCAAAATGACAGAGCGGGGTCAGCGGATGCTGAGGCGTATAGTGCACAGAGGTCGTCAACTTTCTGCAGAGTCAATCACTACAGATGGGATGGCCCCTTCCTGTTCCAACATGACCGTGCATCAGTGTACAAAGCAAGGTCCATAAAGACATGGATGAGTGAGTTTGGTGTGGAAGAACTCGACTGGCCTGCACAAAGTCCTGACCTCAACCCAATAGAAAACCTTTGGGATGAATTAGAGCGGAGACTATGAGCCAGGCCTTCTCGTCCAACATCAGTGTCTGACCTCACAAATGTGCTTCTGGAAGAATGGTCAAAAATTCCCATCAACACACACCTTAATCTTGAGGAGAGCCTTCCCAGAAAAGTTGAAGATGTTATAGCTGCAAAGGGTAGATCTGCATCATATTAAACCCTATGGATTAAGAATGGGATCTCACTCATGTTCATATGCAAATGAAGGCAGACGAGCAAATACTTTTGGAAATATATTGTATTTTTGAAGAAACCAAGTCAAGAGGCATTTTCAAGTCAAGAGGCTTTTATTGTCATTCCATCTATGTACAAGTACACAGTGGAGTGAAATTATGTTCCTCAAGGAACATCACGGTGCAACAAGGAACACAAAGTACAAAATGCAAATGTGCAGAGATGGTGTGCAAACAAGAATTAAACTAGAAATGATAAATGATAAATTAAACAGACATTAGACACAGTAAACAGAGAGGATAGTGCAGCACCAACACAGCACTCATTCTGGACATGAGGTAGTGAGAATAAGGTGCAGAGATACTAACATGCTGTGATCTGTGAGTCACGCAGTCAGATGACGAACACACAGCAGTTACTGAGGTAGAAAAACTTGAATAAAACAGTGAAAACATGGTGTTAGCAGCAATGTTTCCAGATGCCAGTAGAGCATCAAAAGAGTTGTGTGTGTGGAGTATGTGTGTGAGGGGGGGCAGGGGTTAGATCAGTCCTTGTGAGTTTAAAAACCTGATTGCCTGAGAAGTACAGCTGTTGCGGAGTCTGCCAGTGGTGGCATGGATGCTCCAGTACCTTCTGCCAGACAGCAACAGTGAAAAAAGTCCGTGTGAGGGATGGATGATGTCGTCCATAATGCTAGTGGCTTTCCAGATACAACATGTGGTGTAGATGTCAAAGCAGAGCCAGTGATGTTCAGTGGGGGGTGGTCACCTCTCACTCGTCGGAAGTCAACAACCATCTCCTTAGTTTTGTCTACATTCAGAGACGGGTTGTTGGCTCCTCACCAGCCCATTAGCCGCTGCACCTCATCTCTGTATGCTGACTCATCGTTCTTGCTGATCAGACCCACCACAGTCGTGTCATCAGCACGACTCTGCAGTCATCCATGGTTTCTGGTTGGGGTGAGTTGTGACGGGTTTGGAGACAGTAACATCATCAATGCACTTGCTGATGTAGCCAATTACTGATTCTGTATACTCATCCAGGTTGATGGAGTCACTTGTAGTTGCTGCTACTCTGAACATCTCCCAGTCGGTGTGCTCAAAACAGTCCTGCAGAGCAGAGATAGCTCCTGGCAGCCAGGCTCTCACTTGCTTCTGGTCTGGTTTGGCATGTTTGATGAGTGGTCTTTATGCTGGAATGAGCATCACAGACATGTGGTCGGAGTACCCATAGTGGGAGCGGGGTTCAGCCCTGTACGCGCCAGGGATGTTTGTGTAAACAAGATCCGGCACGTTAGCCCCACGGGTTAACATATTGATGAAATTTGGGGAGTACTGACTTCAGATTAGCATGGTTGAAATCACCGGCAACAATAAACAGTCCATTTGGGTTTGTGTTCTGGAGGTCACTGATAGCGCAGTACAGCTCGTTCAGTGCGCTGTTAGCATTAGCACTGGGAGCTATATACACTGCTATTATATACAGCAAACTTAGCTCTCTAGGCAAATAAATTGGCCTGGCTCTGACAATCGCAAACTCCACCAGCGGTGAGCAGTGACCGGAGACTAGCGCTGCGTTTGTTTGTTTTTTTTAACATTCTGTTTTTATTTTGTAATATTCAACAATAACAACATAATACGTATGTTATATATAAGTATGTTATAAAAGGTAGCCAGGTGTCAAAAAACCTATCTTTTGATCCTCTTATAGTGAACTTAATCTTTTCCATTTGAATGTGGGCCATAACTTCATTAATCCATCTGTTATGTGTGGGTGGGTTAACCCCCTTCCAGTTCAAAAGAATTAGACGCCTTGCTAGCAGGGTGGAGAAGGCAATAACATGACATTTGTCTGTAGTTAGAGATGATCCTTCAGGTCGTGTACAAAATAGAGCTAGCAGAGGATGTGGATCCATTACGACACCATAGATGTCATTAAAGGTCTTAAATACACTCCTCCAGAACTCCTTCAGCCTAGGGCATGACCAGAACATATGGGCTAAGGTAGCTGGTGTTTGCTTACATCTATTACACGCTGAGCTGGTATTAGGAAAATTTTTTGCCAATTTAGAATTAGTGAAATGGAGCCTATGGAGTATCTTAAATTGTATCAACCCGTGTCTTGCACAAGGGGTCGATGAGTGCACCTGGTGAAGAATGCCCTCCCAATCAGCATCAGATAGAACTATAGATAGGTCCTGCTGCCATGATTTATAGAGCTAACAGTAAAATATATATAGGAAATAGTGCCACGCTTATTAGGATTTAAACAACATATCAATTATTGACAGTGGAGGTAAACTAGGGAAGGAGCTAAATGCTTTTTGAGTAAAGCTCCTTATCTGAAGATACCTGAAAAAGTGGTTTTGTGGTAGCTTAAATCTTTGGGAAAGTTCAGTGAAAGATAGGAAAGAGTTGTCTGAAAACATATCCTTAAAGCTTCTAATTCCCTTCTTGTACCATATGCTAAAAGTCGAGTCAGAATAGGAAGGCACGAACAAGTGGTTTGACACTATAGGGCTCAAAACTGAAATTAATTGTAGCCCAAAGTGTTTACGGAATTGGGACCAAATATTTAAGGTATGGGTGACTACAGGATTAAGAAAACACGGAGTGGTACCTCCGGTTGTGAGAAGAGAAGAGCATACCAAAGAGCTTAAAGAAAATTGGCTGTAAGACCTCTCTGCATACACTCATATTGGGATAGAAGGGGAGTCTTCTGGTGACATCCAGAAAGCTATCTTTTGAATATTGCATGCCCAGAAGTAAAATAAGAGATTTGGTAGTGCCATTCCACCCTGCTGCCTTGGTCTCTGCAAAAAGGTTTTCCTAATGCGGCAACCCCACAGAAATGCAGTAATCAATTTATCTACATTATTAAAGAAACTTTTTCTAAAAAAAACAGGCATATTGGAAAATAAGTATAGAAAACGGGGTAGAATTGTCATTTTAACTAAATTAACTCGCCCTACTAAAGAGAGTGGCAGTGCGGACCATCTTACAAAATCTTTCCTGGTGCGATCATAGAGAGGGACAAAGTTAGAGTCCAAAACAGCATCGAGGGAACGTGTGACCATTATGCCCAGATATTTAAATCCTCTGTACTTTAACTTAAAAGGAATGATGGAGTTGGGTAATCCATTACTTTGCGAGCTGATAAGGAAATACTCGCTTTTCTGTAAATTTAGTTTATAACCAGAGAATTTCCCAAAGTTCTCTAAAATAGAGAGAATGTGGGGGACTGATGACAGGGGGTTTGAGACATAAAGCAGGTCATCTGCATACAGTGAGACCTTATGTTCAATACCCTTACGGCAAATACTTCTAAAGTCAGAACATTGTCTCAGAGCTACAGCCAACGGTTCTATCGCTATAGTGACACCCCTGTCTCATGCCTTGCTCTAAGTGGAAATATCATGAGTGGCAATTGTTAGTACATACAGATGCTACCGGGGATGCATATAACAATTTGATCCAAGAGATAAACTTACGGGAGAAACCAAACTTTTCAAGAGTAAGAAAGAGATAAGGCCATTCTACTCTATCAAATGGCTTTTCTGCATCCAAAGAGACTATTATTTAAATAAGCGCCTAAGATTACTGAAAGAGTTGTGTCCTTTTATAAAGCCTGTTTGATCCATCTAAATAATTGAGGGTAGAACTATTTTGAGACACAATGCAAGAGTTTTAGCCAATATTTTAAAGTCTGAATTTAAAAGTGAAATAGGTCTGTATGAATCACAAAGAGTAGGATCCTTATTTTCTTTGGCCAATAGAGATATTGATGCCTGTGTTAGAATCGGTGGTAAACTTCTGTTAGAAAAGGATTCGTTAAATAGTTTAAGTAGGTCTCCCAGATTAGGATCAAGTTGATCACTAATTAATGGTAAATCCAGATTAGCAAAAAAATAATGCATTTGACTTGGATCAGTGGGATATTGTGAGGCGTACAAAGACGTGAAGAAACTACAGAATCTGTCATTGATATCTTTATGGCTATATAATATGGAACCAGCTGAGGACTGTATCTGTGTTATCATTGTAGATGCAGTGGACTGGCGAGCTTTTAAGGCTAAAAGTTTACTCGCTTTATCACCAAATTCATAATATTTTTGTTGCATTCTTAGCAGTCTCTGTTCCTCCTGAGAAGTAGAAATTAAATTGTATTCAGTTTGAAGCCGCACTCATTCTTTAAACAGGGTGGAGTTGGAGGACATGACACATTGCTCATCCAATTTAAATATAGCATCTGATAGCTCCTTTAATTTGGCTGTCTCTTGCTTTTTAATTCGAGATGTAAAAGAAATTATTTGACCTCGTATATATGCCTTAAGGGTCTCCCATAGAATAGATCTTGATATTTCTGGGGTATCATTGGTGTCCAGGAAAAACTTTATTTCACTGGTTATAAATGCTACGAATTTATTATCAGAAAGCAAAAGAGGGTTCAATCGCCATGGATTAACAGCCGGCGGTTCATCAGGGAAGATAAGCTCGAATGAACATGGAGCATGGTCAGAAATAATAATACTATGGTATGTGCTTGATAAAATAAATGGCAACAAGTTTTTATCGACTAGAAAAAAATCTATACGACTATATGAGTGATGTACCGGGGGAAAAAAGGAAATGGCTTTTGAAGTTGGAGAAAAGAATCTCCATGGTTCTAATAGTCCGCACTGCTCACAGAAGTTCTGAATCACTAAGGCTGATTTTGAGAGCTGGGCATTTTTTGTGGATGACTGGTCTAACGTCAGATCAAGCACGCAATTAAAATCTCCACTTATAATTACTGAATATTTATTTGTTATCGGAATCCTGGCAATGACTTTGTTGAAAAAATTAATGTCATCAAAATTTGGGGTATAAATATTCACAAGAACGGTTGGTTTCCCAAAAAACTGACCCATTACTATCACATAGCGTCCATTAGGGTCGGATATCACTTGGTCACTAGTAAAGGATACATTCCTACACCTCTACCTCTCACATTCAGACTTGAATGGAACACCTGTCCTCCCCAGCTTCGTCTGATCTTGATTACTTCAGAAGTGAGGATATGAGTTTCTTGTAAAAACACTAAACTAGAGTTGAGTTGACGGAGGTGAGTAAATATCCTATTTCTTTTGATAGTGGCATTTATACCCTTTACATTCCAAGTAATGAAATTAACACTTGTTTGACTAACCCTTACCATTCCCTCTAAGCTTATATATGCAATGAGAGTATATGCCCATTAGTAATCTCAAAGAGAGTGAGACATAGCAATAATGAATAAATATCAATGAGAAATTACCAACATTATTCAAAGAAAATGTTTGAAATGCAAGTGATCTTTAGGCTAATACAACCAAACTTAAAATAGTAATTAAATGGAGCTGCAGACAACATGGAATACCCCCCAAACATCCATAACCCTGCATCCTCCAAAGGAGGGTGCATAACCTTTCCCCACCCCAAAAAGAAAACGCTGGGCTGCTTACAACGTTGCCCACCTGAGAGCAGTTCTGCTCCACTACTTAACAGTAGTTGAAATAAATAGATAACTTTTTCCTGCACTGAGAAAAAACAATAAAATAAATAAAAAGTAAAATACATATATGTATCCTTGAGTACATATACATACACAGCTCCCTGTCATAGAGTACACTGGCCTTATACAAAATACTGGTTGAGAAACTCGCATGGTAGAACTATTTACATAGCTAACACAATTCTCTGTGAATTCTTAACACGATTATACACTGTAAATCAATGAGAACATAGATTAGGTATAGAGGAACCATGGTATGTCTATATTTGGAATTCTAGCCAATATGATTCAGAGCTAAAGCGGCAGACCTCCAGTGAGCGTGGATCATCTGTACCCACACTCACTGTACACTTGCATCCGTAGAGAGATTCAAACCCTGTAGAAACACTGTGACCTGTTGAGGTGATTCAAAGACGTGCTTGACCCCTTTGTGGTTGATTCTCAAACGGGCAGGGAAGAGCAGCCCGTACTCAATGCCGACCTCGCAGAGTTGGGGTTTGATTGCCGTAAATGCAGCTCTCCGTCTGGCCACCTCTGCACTGAAGTCCGGGTAAATATGGATCCGGTTACACTGAAACTGCAGTTGTCTCTTCTCTCGTGCCAGCTGGAATATCCGCTCCCTGGTTTGGAAATGATGAAGCCGCACAATCATTGGCCTCGGCAGCTGGTGCTGCTTCGGCATGGGAGCCAAGGAGTAATGTGCACGGTCCAGGGCCGGCGGCTTGGTGAAGGAGTCAGACCTGAAAACGTCCAGCAGGAGCGATTCCATGAATTATGTTGGTCGGGGACCCTCTAGGCGCTCAGGAATTCTGATGATTCAGATATTCTTTCAGCGTGCATGATTTTCGACATCATCGAGTTTCACCCAATTGGTTTCGTTTTCTTTCACAAGCACAGAGCAGGTGTTCTCTAGGGTAGTAACACGTGAGTCCACCTCAGTCAGAGAATTCCCAGCATCCTCCAGGTTTTGTTCCAGGGCATGTAAACTAGTTTTTAGACTTGAAATGGATGACCTTAATTCACCAAGAATCTCGGCCCTGAGCGCGGATACTTCAGACTTTATTCTGCTGAGTAGCTGCCGGATGTCGTCCAATTGCTCTGGAGCACTGATGGCTGATGCTGGCGCGGCCCCATCGAGGTCCTTGCCGCTCTCCACCAGCCTGCTTGCCTTACTTCTGCCTCCTCACGCATCGCTTTCGGCCAGCAGGCTCACGCAGCGCCAGGGACTGTAGCAGGCCTAGCTTGCGCAGCTCTTCCCACAGTTTGCTTGGAAGCAGAGATTATGGCTGATTTCTCAGCTGTAGCTGGTTCTGGCGATGGTAGATGCTGGTGCTGGTTGAAACAGTCATGATCTAGTTTTGGTCGGGTTACACGACAGACAGTAAACAAAAATAACAAAAAAGCACCCTTTCGCTATTCCTGAGCAGTAACACTGCTACAGTTACTCACCGCCAGAAGTCAACCGTTAATTTTCCCCTTAGAGACATCTGTTCACACAAAATGACAAGAAAGTTTCAGGGCTCTAAAAATGTGATTAGCTCCTAGCTGTTAGCACATTTGTAGAGCTGCTTTATATTGTAATGCTGTTAAAATGGATGATGATACTGTGCTGTACGTGATCTATGGCATGTTAATAAACATTTTGTGTGTGCGAGGTAACCCCTACTAAAAACCTGCTTTGATACACTTTCAAAACCAAGAAAAATTTAATTACAGTAAAACGAAGGCTGAAGGACAGAACTGAAATGCTACACACAGTAAATGCAGCTGTAGGTTTAGGGTGTTTTTTTCTAGGAATGTCATCTAAAGCTTGTTACCACTTAAGCTAAATGAGCTAGCTGGCACACTTACTATCCAAACTACAGTCATGTGGAAAAGTCTGGGCACCCTTGGTCAAATTACATATTTTGTCAGTTTGTGAAAATAACAACACGTTCTATACTGAGAAAACTCTAAATGTTTAATTGCTTAATTTAACAGATTAGGGAAAAAATTTAGCCTGTGCAGAAGTTTTACATTTGTTTCTAATATTTTTATTATTAATGAATTCAGCAAAGAAATAGAAGTTGTGCACTAGAATTTGTCATATTTAGGTTCCTGTTCTCTGTGAAGGAACTTATTTTTACGTAGAAAATCAACAAAAGATGTAATTTGACAGGGGTGCTCAAACTCTTGCACACAACTGCACAGCCATAGCCAACTGAAAGCATGTTGAACCCGATGCTGCTGTGAACTGCAAGAGAAACACTCGCAGTAATAACACTCACAGTAATAACAAGCAGAACTGACACAATCACACAAGGTTGGAAACATAAGGTTTTATTGGTGTACTGCATTATGGTTGCAGGTTTGAATTTAATACATTTTGCTTGTGTTTTTTCTGAGGCTGAAATCCATGAGAATCATGAGTCACTCTGCAAGTAACTCAAGTCCAAATAGTTGACTCTAAACTCTATACTCAAGTAGCTCATCTTTCACTTTCATTCTAACAGCTTCTACTTAATCTCATCAGAAATCCTTACAAGTGCAGTCCAAGACAAAAAGAGTTGAAAATAAAAAATAAACATAATTTATTATTTCAGGCCAACTTTTAAACTCTATTTTATCAGTTCAGGTCTGTGAATTTGAAAGCTGTGTTGTGGTATGTAATTAGAAACTACTCAGGCATTACTTATAGAGCAGAGACACATACACGCACACAGACTCAATAAGACCTTCACTTCACTTCAGATATATATTTAAGCAGATGAATACGGATCCGCCCAACAAGACAGAGAATGATAGATGATGGCTGAGCGGCCCTGAGTTAGTCATTCGGCTCCCTCAATGTTTTATTGATGCAAGAATTTTCTCTTTCCCCTCATCGGTAAAAGTATTAAGGTGGGGCTCTTCCCTTTGGTGGAGAAATGACATAGAATGACTTATGGATTTGTGGTCTTTTTTTAGTTCTAAAACTGTGCAGTGTGTATGTGTCTTTGAGTAAGGCCTGCTCTTTCCATTCGTCAGCAACAGTCTTGCGATTGTCAATTTCATGGATGATTAATTGTCATTACTATGTGAGAGAGTGTGTGCCCGTGAGGGTGAGTGAATGTGAATGCGTGTGTGTGACAGAGAAAAAGTCAGAGAGAAAAAGAGGTGGATTATGATTCAGAACTAGGCCTCCTTTTCTTCTTGATGCATATTTTCTAAGCGTGTCTTAGGTATAGATGGCCTGGAAAGAAAGCCTTAAGCTGTTCTTGCTTTAGAGGCCATACATTGTTGTAGTGTAAACACATCTACAGTCAGTCGTGATGGCCTCAGCTATTTCCTCACCCTGTCAAAATATACACCGTGCCAGCTGCTTTGTGGGTCGGCAATGTGAGCGTCTAAATCCACAGCAGTAGCCTTGTCCAGTGAAGACTTCTTATTCTGAATGAAAGCAATGTAAACTGAGAGAACATGTTTTTTTCAGTTTCACATACTGCTACTTTTCCAGTTGGCATGTCACTCATGATTATGTTGCACAGCTTTAGCCAGTGTAATTGAGAGATATGTGTTGTTTTAAAAAATGAGAGAGCAGCACAGACAAAAAGCCAATATCATTGCAAACGGAATTGTATGTTTTATGTTTTCATAGGGTCCCACCAATATAAAAAATGCGCAGCCAATACCATATCAACTTTAAGGGGCTATAAATTCCAAAGGACTGATAATACTGGCCAATCTTATTTCATATTTATACGGTAAATATCAATATTATAGTCCAATAGTTTACAGAGTGCTTTACTGATTTATGATTGTTAGTTCTCAACTGTTACACTTTCTAAAATCAAGTACACAACAACACAACAGAGTCACAAGAGCTTAATACAAGAAAATGTAGCACTGGGGGTGGAGCTACTTAGACTTCATTGCAGTTTTGGCTTCTTTTAACTGCCTCTCTCTCTCTCTCTCTCTCTCTCTATATATATATATATATATATATATATATAAAAAAATTTAATAATTTCCTAATTACTCAATGCCTTGAGTTCAACCTCCTGAAGGCTCCTGAAGGCCTACCCAATGGGGGAGCTCTCTGAGCTGTATCTATCCTGATCTTATTGAGGAAAAAACTCCTGGCTGGACAGTCTTCCGTTGGGCATTTCAAGACTTTAACCCTTTTGTTTCCAACCACAACTTAACAATGAATTAAGAATGTTATGTGAATGCAAACATATTTTTAATACAACAAGCAAAACAACAACAATACAAGCATGATGGTTTTATGAAACTAACTAAAAATAATATATATTTAGTTCCCAGAAATCTTTAGACCTACAAAGACCTGATGTCCAGTTAACAGTATAACTGTAAGGATGTTTATAATGGGTATCTGATTATTCCAGTGTTAAAACAGGTTTAGATAGAGCAGAATTTCAGTGCGATTCAAACTGCAAAAAGCACAAATGACAGTAAGTCACTCTTGCCAAACGAGCATTTCTCAAATCTTCTTTCATGCACCACATTCCTCTAGACAGAATAGACGTTAATCAGAAGCGTACATGGAAAATACTAGTACAGCGGCTCTCAATGCCAGCTTTGGCATCTCCACAATGAATGCTTTCAGGTTTTCCATATAACAAAACTGATCTAATTCATCAGTTAATTATCAAGTCCTTCCTAAGTCAGGCATGTTGCAGCAGCGGAGATGTGGTCCAGGATTGGTCTGTGACAACCAATTAACATTTGTCTCTGTTTTTGTCTTCTGCCTAGCCGTGGAGCTCAGTATCTAACCAGGCTAAAGACTTCATAGAGCGTCTGTTGAGTCTCAACCCTGAGCAGAGAATGACTGCAGAGCAAGCTCTTAAACATCCTTGGCTGGTCACCAAGGCAGCCGGCTCGTCCAAAAGGAACCTCCACCGGCCCATATCCCAGAACCTCAGGCAGCGGGCCTCACGGTTCTCTACCCGAAGCAGCAGCAGCTCAGGTTCCGCTCAAGGGTCACGATGTGCCGCAAGCCCTCGCTCACACACCGGTCATGAATCATGCCAATTAGGTGGAAACAGATTGCAGCACAGTGTGATTGTGTCTGCTTAAACCCTTAGGCTTCACAAGTTATCACCACTGATACCAAAAGCATGTAATGTCATTTGAATTACTGTTAACTTGTAGCCTCCTAAATGCAGCTGAAAAATTCTGTCATATTATAAACCTTCAATTTATACCGCATTAGCATTTGTAAGTAAAAGAAGAGATGTTATTTTGATTTATGATTAGCTATTACTTTATGCAAGAGAAGAACTATAGTAATGCTATATCTGTAGCATTAGCAGTATTGCAAAAGTATTAGAAATTACTCATTAAGACAGTGCTCCAAAAATATCATATGGAAGTCAAAGTATTGACAGTTTTATCAGAATAGTCCTATTCACTGCTATAGAAAGCCTAGAGCTTCTTAATATATTATTACCATATTACTACTCTATTATTACTGTATTAGTACAGTTCTTTATTGTTGTGTGTTGTACAGTCTTGTTATACAAACATATTTTGAATATTGGCCACATGTCTGTCATGTCATGACATCAAAACAAATGGAATAAAAGTGTAGGCAAAGCAGAATATCAATCAACTGTAATTCACAGTGCAGTTCACTCAATTAAACGTGTAAATACATTTGAAAAGTACAGCAAAATAAAAGTGTTCTTAAAGTGGAATCACCACTTACAAGGTTTAAGGTTCCAACTCTCTGAGAATCTGGCTACACTCCACCCAAAGACCTTCAATCTGAAAAACTTTACGGTCTTCAGTAAATTCACACCATTAAGAGTGCCGAGATTGCCTTATCATAAAAATGCTTTCAGCTACAGTTAAATGGTAGAGCTCTCCATGTCAGAGCTGCTGAAACTGAAATCTTAAACTTACCTCGTAATGCACATTTAAGAGCTTGTCAAAAGCAAAAGGCATGTTTAATTATCATGAAGTATCTCTACTGAGCACAGAATGCAAAAGCATTGAAGCCCCAGACATCCTGTATGCTAAACACCTCTGATATGAAAGTCTAATTCATAGCTGATTAATCAGATGTATATAAACTGATGAAAGTAAGTCAGAGAAGTTAGCGGTCTGTTAAAAGTTCAAGCTTTAAATAACAAAACTCCATTCATTAGTGCCTCTCACATAACTCAACAGCTGAACAGGCAAAAAATGAGAAAACACTTTTTTTTCCCCAAAACAGTCTGAGCATCTGAACTAAATTAAAATGCAAATAGGTTGAAAAGTAGTCTAGCTGTTAACACAGTATGATTTCATCAATGCACACAATCAAAGTTTTTTCTTTCTCCATGCTTCTGTCTTATGTTCGTCACAATAGGCTTGTTCTGCTGTTGATTGTATGAATAAACAATGTAAAGTTCTCCTCGGTCTGATCACCATCTGAAAGTGTGGCTGTGATGATTACATTAAAAGAGGAGCCGAATGTCTGTCAGATGCTTCTGTCTGCCTCCGACTGATTTGATTGGTGTGGGGACTGTTGAAAAGATATTAAAGTGCACAGGATGCACATCTAAGATTTTTTAGGAACTGGAATCAGTCCAATTCCAATTATTTATCTTTCTTCTTCGTTGGGCTGTTCTGGCCTAAACTGGGCTAACAGCGGACATTTTACGCTCAGAATCAGACCTTGCTGGTTTAGGATAAAGTTCTTTTTTAAATTTATTTTTGGGATTGTCCAACTTGGGAATTACATTTCTGCTGCAAACATTTCCTCTGCACTGACAATGGCTGTAATGGGGCCAACGTTCATCAACAAACCCATCATTTTAAGATCCCAAGTCTAACTATAAATAGAGGCCATTCTAAAGACTCACTGTCATTTGTGTTCAGCCTGCTGAAAGTCCTATACTGGTGTCATAAGGCATGATATGCTTAGACCCCTATAATCGCCACTTGTGATGTAATTTGCTGATAATTGCTTAGCTCTCATAGGGAGTACAGTCCACAGAAATCAATCTATCAATTTCAGACCAAAACAAAGTGGTGCCTGACTGTCTACTCATACTCATTTACTCATACAATTTTTTTTTATATACAACCACATTTCTAAAAAAGTTGGGATGCTGTGTAAAATGTAAATAAAAACAAAATGCAATGATATGCAAGTCATTTAAACCCTATATGAAACTGAGAAATTTTGTTGTTTTTGAAAATTATTTGGCTATTTTGAATTTGATGCCATCAACATGTTCCAACAAAGTTGGGACAGGGCAACAAAAGGCTTGTAAAGTTATGTAATGCTAAAAAAAAAAAAAACACCTGCTGGTTAATTGGCATCAGGTCAGTCAACATGACTGGGTATAAAAAAAAGAGAGTCTTTCAGAAGTGAAGATGAAGAGGGGTTCACCAGTCATCATCCACGGAACAGTGCAACAATTCAAGAATTGGTCAAGTGATTGGTTAGTGTAGTGGTTAACACCTCTGCCTTCGACACTGTAGACAGGGGTTCAGTCCCCACCTGGGCAAACACCCTACACTATACCAATAAGAGTCCTTGGGCAAGACTCCTAACACCACCTTGGCCTGCCTGTGTAAAATGATCAAATTGTAAGTCGCTCTGGATAAGAGCGTCAGCCAAATGCTGTAAATGTAAGAATAACATTTCTCAACATAAAATAGCAAAGAACTTTAGCTTTTCATTCTATACAGTGAATAATATCATTAAAAAGATTCAGAGAATCTGGAGATATCTCTGTCTGTAAGGAACAAGGCCAAAAAACAGTATTTGCTGTTTTTATGTATAAGTACGGCTCCATTTCCAAAAAACACCTTTAAATGCCCACCATATCATATTTGTGAAAATGAAACTGCTCAAGGAATGTCTACCGCACACAACAGGTTTTATTTAGCAGTACCATTAAAACACTGACTTCCAGGTTTTTTTAGCTAAGTTGATATTATCCAGCAGCACTTCTGAAACCCTTTCAGTCTATACAATTTGTGTGAGTAGAATATTCACCATTCAAATCCACGACAAGTTTGTCAATGATGCGACTGAAGGTGTTAAATGTCTGAAGGGGGGCACTTAAAGGGCCAATCAGATTTGTTCTGGAGCCAGTGCTCCTGTGGCCCCATTCCGAGATCCGACCCAGTCCTCTGAAAAGTTAAGTTTCCCACAGTTTCATTCAATTTTCATCCACCAGAAAATACATGCACATGACTGCATATTAGCAATAAAATATTTCCATTTTCAGTAGTCTGTGTTTGAAAATGAAACAGTTATGCATAACGGCCTCAGCAAACTTCTTGCAAAGATGACATACACCTGATTTTGGCAAACAATATGGCCAAAAACTTTGAGGTGGAGCTATAGAAGTTCAGGTATAGAAGCTCAGTGCAGGTATAGTATCATCACTTATGATGCGTCGCTTAAAGATGACCAAAACACTTCTGACAAACTTGAAAAAAAATGCTGTGAGGGTTGGAGTGGAGATGCAGGTGGCAACAAGATCCTTCAATTGTACACAGCTTGGTCATGGCTGTTTGGCTTAAAGCACTGTCCCCATTGCTACAACTGTGACAGAATCACTTAGTCATGGAACTTATGATAAAATGTCATAGAGGCATACATGACAGGCAAAGCAAAATCACAGAAAGTAGACGAGCTTGCAAACTTGCAACAGTGCTTTTGGCTTTGCACAACACTCGCAAACTTCATTTTGTAAGAAAGTCATAATTGTTCACCATGGAGCTTCCAGCTGTAGAACGCTGTGCAAACCTCACCTGCATGAACCTGACCCTCCTGATGATACTGTTGCATTTTTAAATCACAGACATTGCTTTTCATGCTTTTTCCTGCTGTTATTGTTTGCTATCCGGTGTCAACCAAAGAGGATGGATTCCCCTTTTTGAGTCTGGGTTCAAAGTTTCTTTCTCTCACTCTTAGGAAGTTTTTTCTTGCCACCGTCATCATTGGCTTGCTTATGGGGGCGCGGGTCCAGATTTTTTTTCCCTGTAAAACTACTTGGTGACTATGTCTGTTGTAAACTGACTTGACTTGTATGCTGAGCGCTTAAGTGCATCATGATGTGGTTTCCACTTGACGCCTCAAGTAAAAGTAGCTAACAAAAAACAACCGAAGTAAGTAAAACAGTGGCAGTTAAAAAAAACTACTTTTGCTTAAGCTGGGAACTGAGAGGTGTAAACATCAGAAAGCAGTCCAAGTGCTGTCAGCAACAGAATACAGTTAAACACAAGAAAGGAATGTGTAACATAAGATGTACATATCCAGCAAAACTACATCTGAAATCTTCAGTAACTAATCATTTTAGTAAATGTCCAACCCTGATCTTCATTACAACATATTGTCATAGAGGGGAGACACCATGTGGACCTGGTCCATTCTGCTTTGGCTCACTGCAGCTCTGGCTTCACCCAGGCTTCCCCCTCTAGAGAGTCAGCGCACAGACTTCCATGTTTTACTGGCTCACTGGAGCTCAAGCCCCACCCACTTTTAACCATGCTCACCTGCAGCCCATTCTATTGACATTAGCTAGCATATATTTACCCCTTCATTTGGCCTGCACCCTTGAAAGGCTCTGTTGTTTATACTGCGCCTGTTTTTTTTGTGTTTTGCCCTTTTGCTTTGTTTCCCTGTTTGGCTATTATGGATTTGCCTCTGATATTGCTTGCCTGTCACATGCCTGTGATAGCTTTGAGATTTGACTTGCCCGTAATAAAGCCACTCAGTGCATGCCACCTGCCTGCATGTCCCATTCCTTAGGCAAGTTGTGAAAGAAAGCTTCAATCTGCTATATTATATAATATAAAACAGCTGCATTTTCATACAATTTCTTCTTTCTTCTTAGGGTTTGAAGAAGTGATGTTTTTGGATTTTTTTTCCTGGCAGATGGAGTATCATTTGTCAGCAGATTACTATGGAAATCTCTCCCCTGGTGCAAGTCGTGGCCTCTAAAGCTGTTACTTCACCAGCAATGATGCATCTTCGTCTGTACCGTTTCCAGTTTTGCTGCATCATTATTAGACCTGTTTCACTGCAAACCCTCAGTAGGTTCAGGTTGGTGAGTCTGTGCCTTTGATGGCAGTGATGTTCATGAGTCATCCGCATTAATAAAGCACAAGGCAGTACCTGTCGTCCCCTTACCGCCTGCAGACGTTTCCATTTAGAGCTCTGTGCTATAATCGGGAGGAGACTGAACTGCAAATTCAACACACTAATTTCTAGCACTATTAAGAATAAAGATGCCATACAGCAGTGGTCACTGCCCCTGCTCCTGGAGATCTACTTTTCTACAGAGCCTGTTTCCAGTTCTAATTTGACACACCTGCTCCAACTAATTAACTTGCTCGGAAGTCCTTGATTGGCTGGATCAGATTCATTAGAGCCAGATAAGGGGGCACAGCATGTCAGATGCAGGTTGGAACCAAACACTGCAAGAAAGTATATCTGCAGGAGGGAGGTTGGTGGCTTCTGACAAACCTCTTCTGGGTCCCTAAATAACCAATCAAAGGATGTCTCTTATATAATTTTTGAGTGTGAAGAATGTTTATAAAGTTTAACCAACCTCTGTAATATATATATATCATTAATGATTACCTAGCACTTTGGTATTTATTAGCCTCTAGATGAGTGGCTTTCAGTTAAGACTTCTTGCGTGCCATGTGGATTCCCAATAGTTATGTAATGTATTTGCATAATGCATTCTGGGTATTGCAGAGTGAACTCTGTGACAGACGAAAACAGAAAAGAAATTATACAAAGTAGTGAATTCTGTCAAACTGGTGAAGCTGAGCGATGCAATGGTGCGCTACAGAATATTACATAACATGACAAATAATGTATTGAATACTAGTTCTAGGCCTGCGTGTCCCTTTAAGAGTGTGTGCAAAACACCGATGTGTTTTTGGAGGAAACCCAGTTCTACTCTTGGTTAACGCTGTGTTTTGAAGAATAGCGTGCAGGCCTATGCTTTGCTGTGATTTATAGAGGACCCTATATCACTGATGTATGAATTGAAAAACACCTTCCCAAAAGCCACAGAGCAGTGCTGATTCTACAACGTTTTTGTTCTACTACACTTCTGGGAGATCAGGCCTGAAATAGCAGAATCCATTATATCCCTCCCTCACAGGCTTCTCACCAGCAGAATACAGTTTGGTTTGATTTCCTTACAGGTTTGAGTGGAGTCATCCCAGAGGAAAAGAGGTGGCAGCTTAGCCATTTGCTTATTGGCAACTTGGTGGTCAAGCAATTCCCGAAAGAAAATTAGATTCTATTGCCCCCTGCTGGTCAATTAATGTATGATGGACAACTACTCCAAAGGTGTCCTCTAAAGAATATTCCACTTCATGGTGTTTGAACATCACACATACTTATACAAACACTGATGTAATAGTTTCTGTATTCATTATCGGAAAACTCTCACAGTAATGAAGGCCAGTGTGGCTCCTTCACTGATCTACACTGTCATAATTCAAGAACCGGTGCACAAAATCAGCTCATTGCTTTACCAACTGGATTCTCTTTGTTAACTACTGCATGAATTTGGTTCTTTTCTTCTTGCTAGTAAAGGCAGAATATTTTGGCAATATGTCTGGCTGTTTGTTTATTGTTCAGAGGGCTCAAATGATTCAAATGTATAAGAGATTTAAAGGTAGAGTAGCTGAAGTAAGATGAGACTTATAACTCCTTTATATTTATTACTGTCAGAAGGTGACCTTAAAACAGCAAATCACTCTATGATTGTTTGTGAAACCTAGACTTTTGGTCTCGCCTTTATAGCTTGTGACAGCCCTAGCACTTTTCAAAAAGCAATACATAAAGGGGGCATGCTTCTCTTCTAATCTTCATAGATAGTAGTGGAAAACCAATTACATAAGGAACTCTAATCATGTTCTAAATATTTACAGTGATAAGCAAAGTTTTTACACCCCTGGTCAAAATTATGTTTTGTTGATCCTCTAAGTGAAAATAAGTTGACACATGGCCTACAGAGAACTGCAAACTGAAGTGTACAATTCCTTTCTTTCTTCTTTTTTTGTAATAAAATCAAAAAATGTGCCATAACATTTGCACAGGCCATATTTTTTCATTAGCTTTTTTCCCCATATGTTAAATATGAAATTGTGCCTTAAAATGTGCACAAGGGTAGTGTTCAAAAACCTATATGACACCTGCATAAGCCTTTTACGATAATCAACATAAACATACAAAAACATGACTAAAACATTAATGCTAATTCCAATAGGTGTCATTATCTATAAATGTTACATTTACCATTTTTGGTTAAAGTTAGCTTTTATGACTGATGACACCTGTTGGAATAAGCATTTATGCAGGGTTATATAGGTTGTCATGACAAACTTATGTATCCTTATGAACAGTGCCCCACAGTAATGTGTTACCAACATTTATAATGTTTTTTTTCCAAATTCCTCCAGCTGTCAAGATACTTGAGGTGAAATGACATCAAAACTGACAAAAGCAGATTACTAACACTAGTTGGAATAAGCCTTTATAAAAGTTTATCCAGTCTATATCAGTTGTTCTGAAAGGTTTGTGGTAGGTGTCATATAAACATATTAATGATGTCCTTCACTAAAGTGTCACTGAAACCTCTAATACTGTCATCCATATCATGGTAGCATGATAAAAAGCTGCCAGCTTCAAGAATCAATAGGAATAGAAACCAAATCTGACAAAAGCAGCTTTAAAAACTCCTAGTAGTGCATAACCTGAGCAAAATGTGATGTTTAAACAGTTATTGGATAAACAAAAATGCATAAATGTTATGAGCATTTGATATTTTGGTATTCTGTATCATGAAATCGGGTTGATCATAAAAAAAATCCTATTATTTTCCTTCACTTTTTTAAAAGGACACAGGAATTTTTGGGTCAGCAGAAGAGACCAGGGAAAATCTCTCTCCTCAAGGCTACAGGTAAGCTCTCCAAACCAAGCAGCACTTCTCTCTGTTTCATCATGCATTTGAGGCTGTTACTGGAGGCTCCCTACAGAGCACGACTTTGACAGAACAAATGAAAACAGAAAAACGACTGTGAGTGCAGAGGTGTTTGTCTCGATAAATGCAGTCATCAGAAGTTTTCAATTGCTGCTGTGCAGAGGTTCTATATAACTTCTAAGAGTATGAATTCTGATCTTGTCTCAGTTATTTATTTTCATATCCTTCTGTGTATGACTATAAACGCCTGGGAACAATGATCTGAGATATCCGATGTGTGTCAGAATAAGTGTTGCCTCTGCTGGAATTGACCACAGACCTCCTGGTGAGTCTTCTCGGGGTCTGATGAACAGGGTTGGGAAGGTTACTTTCAAATGGATTCTGTTACAGATTACTGATCCAAATGATTACCATTTTAAAGAAATGTAATCTAATTATTTTCTGTTACTTCTGGATTATTTGTCTTGAATTAAAGATGTAAAATTAAATAAAGAACAGAGAATAATATTTAACTTGTCACACAGAATATTTAAACCATAAAGATGACAAATTTGTATAACATTAGAATTTTTTGAGTTTAGCCAGGTCAAGCTTTGAGGTTTGAGTATATCAAGCTTTGCTCCAAAGAAGAAAAAATGATTGATTTAACAGGAAGAAATTTGTAAAAGCATGCAGTACATGGGATCAAAAGCAGTACAGTTAAAAACTCCACGCTCTTCTTTACTGTATGTGCTGTATTTGTTCAAAATCTGTTGGTTTTCATGCCAAAGTTAAATGATCAATCTGCTAGAAATCTTATTTTGGGACCGCCCATCAACAAAAATCATAAATAGAGGTCAATCTAAAAACTCTGGCTGGCCGTCATGTATCTCGTCTGCTGAAAGGCTGTCTTTCATGTTGGTGCATCGAGGGATCAGATTCTACTGTTATTTACTGCGACATTACTGATAGGAGATCCTAGATGATCTACATCTTTTATAGAATTATATATTTTCTATTTATTCTACTGATTAACAATAGAGGACAGTCAAATCATTATTTAGGCAAACCCTGCTCTTAAGGCACTTTGATGAGTGTTGTAAAATGTGACCTAGGCTTCTTGTTCATTTGCTTGAGTTGTAATTTCACTGAAGTACCTATACCTTCACTTGAGTATGATTTTAATCATGTTAATGATGTACTGGGTTTTTTCTATACTTGATTACAATTTTAATGAGGTCATACTACATTTTTACTTTACTGTATTTCACCACTGTGTTAATCTACAGTTACACTAGATGTCTTCATTGCTTCAAAACAGTACGTGACAGATGAGGGAGCGTATTAGTTTCATTCCTTCTGATATCTCAAATTGTGCAGACGTTTCCAAGCTGTGAGGGAGATAATGGATTTACACATGTATTTCAAATAAAGAGGTTTAAGCAGCATGTCTTTTTAAAATTTAATGACTCGCTTTAGAGCACAGTGTCCATTGGAGATACTGGGAGCGGCTTTGCAAGCTATTATATGATAGGCCACATTTTCCCCTTTTTTCCTTTCAGATGACCTTGATGCTTCCTCTTGCTGTATTGCTGTGCTGCAGGGGCAGTTCTCAAGGCAACTGCAGTAATGGAGAAAATAAATCAAGCTCAAGACATTACAGCCACGATATCTGCTCACAGTTTGTTACTGATATTCGTAATTGCTGTCTATTAATTTTCTACTTTCAGTGTGCGCTGACATATTCTAACCCCTCTGCAGCAGAATTTACATGCTGTGGATGACCTTTTCCTTCTTGAGATTTTTGTAATTATGAGTACCTGTTAGAAAGAAGGCACTACAATGGAGGGATATACATCCTGTTACTATAAGGCAATTAATGTGAATGCTCTCCTGCAGACAAACCCTTCGCAGGGCTTAGCTCCAAACTCCAAGGTCTGATGTAGTTAATGAAGATCTCCAGTAGCTTTTGAATAGTAGATCAAGGGATGTTAAATTAGGAATCAAGATACCTCAAATTTCTACACCCCATTCAAATACTGTGTGGGCCCCCTTCTCACATTTGAAATTGTGCCTCTAAACAAATGTGCAAGTCCAAGTCAATGGAAGGTACATTCAAATAAGTGACCCCGGGTAGTTATTTTCATTATTTCCACAGTTTTGACACTCTGGCTCAGAGCAATATTCTGCAAGAATGTGCCCCTATTACTTTAGTTTTTGCACTTTTTAAGCTGACATCAGTGTGTCCCCACCATTAATAATATGTCTAACAGCTAAGCCTGCTCAGCAGGGTTGCAGCCTATTTGCTCTATAGGAAAAAGATAATGCAGTGCTGCAGGATGGGTGTTGAAGTTAGGACAATGGGCAGGGTTGACCCCTTCTGTATAGAAAAAGGCATGTTTACTGTAGCATCTGACTGTCTGATTGTTGCAAAAGCTAAAATATATTAGGTTCGCACTTACAGGCATTTCTGTTTTCCATATATTCAATGTGCTACATGGCTCATACTGACAAACTGGAGGTTGATAATTAGCTCAGTATCTCTAGTTGCATTAGAGGAAACATCACTCAAAGTACTGTCTAAAGACAGCAAAGAATATCATCCCACCATCAGCACAGCAGGTCTGGGTTTAGAAGCTATCCCAGTTTCTCCCTATTCATATCCCATCCATCCATCCATCCATTTTCTAAGCCGCTTCTCCGTCAGGGTCGCGGGGGGGGGGGGGGGGGGGGGGGGGGGGTGCTGGAGCCTATCCCAGCAGTCATTGGGCACAAGGCAGGATACACCCTGGACAGGTCGCCAGTCTATTCATATCCCTCCACACTCATATACAAAACAGAGTAAAATATAAGGGGTATGGTGAGTTTTAGTTGGGACTTTTCATGCTCTTCCTCTATAGGGGAAGCGTGGACTCTTTTAGGGATGTCTAGCTCATTCTCCTCACATAATTTCAAATTCTTTTGCAACTAAACGCAACATGGTCACACCTACATTGCTTCATCGAGAATACAAATACAGTGAGATGTGCATGACTGCACCACAGAACCATCACTTACATCAACATTTAGCATCAAATCAAGGCAAAATACCAAAACATCACTGTCAAGAAAAGATGTCTGTGTTGATGAGCTGAGCACTTCTTTTTTGAGAGTGTCATGACTTCAGCATGCTTAATTGTCTCTTGTTTAGACTTAGTGCCAGTAACAATGGGCCTCATTCGCCAATATCTTCAATAAGCGTTTTTCTTAAAATTGTTCTTAAGAAAAGTGTATGTCAGATTCATGACGTGTCTTTAAACTGCAGAACAGTTTGCACCTTTTTGCTCTAGAGTGTGTGTAGATACTGTTCTTACCCAAGGACAAATCCCAAAGAAGAAAACATCTGTCAGAATCTTCATGAAAACTGCATAAATGGGTTTTTTAGAAGGAGTGTCTTCTTCAACAGTTGGTGAATGAGGCCCATTGTTTTGAAGAACATACACAACTTGCAGTGACACCTATTTAGGCAAAAGGCTCCACAGGGCAGGGTGAGTGTCGTTACAACTAAATTGAAACCTTTTTGGAATGTTTATTCACAGATGGAAAGCTTGACTTCTCAAACAACACAGAAATATATTAATTGTGTTTGCATCATTTTACCACACTTTTTTGACAAATGTTACAGCTAGCCCCTCAGTCTGTTACAACGAACCCTACCTATGGGATAAGGTAACAGTTACATTTGCGCCCATCCTGCTTTTGGCGGATTTTTAAAAATATTACATGCCTGAAACAGTGTTATATGTTCATTCAGAGCAAAAATGTGTATGTTGCTTGCATCAAAAAGACTCACCTTGCTAAAATATTTTTCAAGTAATTTAGCAGGAAAAAAGAAACATGCCTCGCTCTCCCCAACCTCATGGACTATTCCTACAGACGATGACCTTCCTAAAGGCTCGGGTCCCATCTGATAGAGGAGATGAAGAATGTACCAGTAACTTTATTTTGAGTATGTATTCTACCTGCACAGCTCCTTCGTTCTCCTCAACTGTAGATGAAAAAGAATATTGCCTTGTTAGCTGCCAGGTATCAGGGAGAGGGTGGATAAGGCGGTCACCCTTTACATCAGCCCAACTATGCTCTGCACTATTCCTTCCAGAATGCTTTGGGTCTGACAAGCATTGACAGCTTCTTCAGGCATGTGGTGGGCACTCAGCATGAAGTAGATACTAGATATCGAGGGGGGGGGGGGCACTAGGCCGTAATGTGAACTCTACTGAAGCAACAGAGCCAAACAAGAGTAGCAGAGCAAGGAAGAGGAGATACACAAAGGACGGAGAGTTGGACTTCCTTTGTTTTGGCATGTTTGTTTTAAAGTGGTTCTGACTCGGCTCAAACAAAGCGTGACACTGAGCTTGTTTGTTTTTCTTTTTGTTTCTCTCAGGGCAACATAGACAGCAAGAAGTTACACATTATTTATTTGTTTCATTGTTCATTTGTTTGCTTGTTTATTGCCCAGCCATCACCCATCACAATTTGAAAGACACATGGCTCTCCAGATAAGAGTGTTTGCTAATGTAAATGTAAATCACATTTGTGTGCAAAAGCTTGGGCACCCCAGGTCAAATGACGTTTTGTTCATTTTCTAAGTGAAAATAAATCAACACACCCTCTGCATTGAACAAACGTCTACACATATACACAGTTGCACAGTCACACTTCATTTGCTGAATTTAACATATTGAGAAAAATAAAGCAGAAAGTGCGTGCAAAAGTTATGACACATTTTGTGATGTTTCAGTTTTTTTCCCAATATGTTAACCTCAGCAAATTAATAGAAATTGTGCAAGTTTGTGCTTTGTAGACCGTGACTACTTATTTTAACTTCCGCAAAGTCATTTGACCATATGACTGTACTTTATTACTATTATTTTATTTTTCTTCATATTTAGCCTATATATTATTATTTATACAAATCATTTACATGCCATTCCTCTTTCTCACTCTTGCTCTGTTTGTTTTCTTGTTCAAGTTGTTTACCATGCCCTACAGCTACTCATTTACTATCACAGTTACTATTGACTATACTTTATAGATTCATTTTACTATGTGACACAGTGTTTCTCATTGATGGCAAGTGAAATGTACATATCCTTCATACCATGGGGAACACTAGGAGCTGTTTTCTTTCCGATTACTTTTACAGGATTGGATAACTGGTCCTGATGCTCTTCAGGCTATTTCATGAGCCACATAGCCAATAGCAGTGTGAAAATGCAGGTGTGATGTGATGCATCATTCCAATGATTCGATTACATTGATTTTGGAAGGTTGCAACTGATGATAGTATTAATAATAAAGTAGGAATGCACCAATATGAGGTGCTGGTCCCACTGATATTTTTTTTCACGTACATATCTGTTGACACATACATAAACATGTAAAAGCGAGATACAGATACTTCAACAGAGTAGAAGATGCTCATTTCCACAGCTAAATATGAAACGTTAGTCACCCAAGTAAAACAAAAAAAGTTGCATTATTATTGTCAGGAGTGATTGCCAATCCATCTTTCTGTGCATAAAGTCATCTGAGGTAAGATATAAATGGAAAAAATCCAGCTCTTCTGTGGAACTATGCTTTAGTATGCATAGGATACTTGACAGGTTTTTACGGTTTGCTTATTTTCATCTTTATGATGAAAATTTTAGCTGGCGGATTTTAAGTGATATTTTTATTGGGGTAAATGTTTGTCTGTTTGTACTGTTTTGTCTCGATTTAAAATATTTGCGTGCCCAAAACTGTGGTTAGTATGCTGCCATCACAGTCCTGCATAGCCCTCATGCAACCTGCTGTAATATTATAAAAGAAATTCTGACCACCAAAAAAGACAGCTAGGTTGGGGTTCACCAAAAAATTATGCCAAGGGGCTTATAACCTAAGCATAATGGACAAATATAACTTTTATTTCTGTAAGGTTATACACACATACATTTTCTAAGCTGCTTCTCCCTCAGGGTCACAGGGGTGATGCTGGAGCCTATCCCAGCAGTCATCGGGCGGAAGGCAGGATATAGGTTATAAGGTATAAGGAATAAGGTTATATATACAGTAAAATTAATGAAATGCAGATATTTTAGCAGCCCAGTGTTGCCTAAAACGTTCTGCTCCTCTAACGTGCATTAAATATCAGTTTGAAATATTGCTCAAATTTAAACATCTGGCCAATGCAGGTAATTTTAAGCAATTATTTGTTGATACCTATATGATTCAGACATCTCAACCCAATAAGAATGTATGACCTTATTTTTTTAGCCCAAATAAAATACAAAGTGTAAAAGTCCAAGAAAAAAAGGCTTAGTGCTTTCTATGTTCTACTATTGTGTGACTAGTTCCTCCAGTCTGATTCTAATACCGAGGTTCTGGTTTTAGGTCACACTGTTACCTTTGAAAAACATCCTGTGGTTTTAACACATGAAACATTTTAAAAACAAGTGTCTTCCATATTGGATCATGATTACTTTATTTAAGATAATCATATAAGATTCAGTGAACATGGAACACAGACATTTCATGCCATTTTGCAGTTGGAGAACATGGTGAACTAGACTCTGACAGACTGGTGTTTGACACCATCACACAGCAGGTGTGTGTTTTCTCTGTAATGGTCTCAGTGTGTTTGTGTCAGTGTTTGAAGAGAAATGGAGAAACACTGCCCATGATGATTGGATTCCCTTCAAGATGGTCCACCATGATAACCCAGTAACACTGTGAAATCATTCTCATTCTCCTCAATCACTCTTTCCTTTCTCCAATCGCTTCTCCTTCTCACACAAAATGAACCATCACTCCACTCGCACTCCATCTGACCCCTGAAATGTCTGTCACACAATTTTAGAGCATTATTAGACCTGTATAAGCCTCCAGAAAACATGGACAGAATACAGACCTGTACTGAACCATTTTATGTTCTTCAGGGCTATCCATCTGTGTCACCGCTGGCTGAAATGGAGAAAATCATTTACACTATACGATCTTCAAGGGTTGATAAAGTAAATACAGTTAGAAAAGTAGAATCATGAACACCCAAAGAACCATTTGCACGGTAAAAGGGATCTTTGCATCGTGAAATTGTCTTTCAGATTGATGGAGAATGTGTTGTGTATGGTTCTATACAGAACCTTCTTTAAAAAGATTCTATATAGCACCAAAAAGGATTCTGTTATTGTTATGATGTCAAGCTACCAAGAAATCAAGAAGGAACCCACCCCTCAGTATCACAGTTTATATTTCATTGTTTATGACTGACGATTACTCTTGTCCAGTTTAATAATCTATTCAGGAAGGATCAGAGAGGTGGCTGAGCACAAATCCAAGACAATATTTACTTGGCATACAGTCAGGAGTGGAGATTTTGTTGACTTTGTTACTGTACTTAAGTATCATTTTATAAGATTAGTACTTTTTGTATTACTGAAATTAACTTGTACCTTTACTCAATTACTATTTCTATAGGGGGAAAATCATACTCAAATTTTCATTTATAACCCTCAAAACTCTTTACAAATCTCAAAGGCCATCAGCTTTCTATGGGATTACAAATGGCAACTGGCTGAGTTCTCTTGCCAACTGGTTCCCAGTGTAAATTGAAACTGCCCACAACTACATTAATTTGACCTTGTGTGAGGACTAGTTCTACTGATCTGCCACACCACCCTCCCCCAAATGTTTACTTTTTACTTGTTCTATACTTGAGTATGTTTAAATGTTGATACATTTTAACTTCCACTCAAGTATATTTTTGGGTCCACACTTTTAATTGAGTAAAGTTTTGAAACAGTTTTCATACTTTTTGTGCTTAATGCACACACTAGTCCATAAAAATTAGAGAAATTAGAGCCGAGCATGTTTAATCCTAGCCGCCATCCACTTTTTAATTCATAAAAAGATTTTGAAAAGCATGCTACATTAAAGCCAGAGAGCCACAGCAGCTCAACATTCTCCAATATCAACAAAGCCAAACATTTGGAAAAATTGTTTGGTAGAAGAAAGATAATGGTCTTCAGCTGTTTTTCAGATTTTGTGCTCAGTCCCTTAGTTCCAGTGGAGAGTAATGTTAATGCTACAGTATACAAAGACATTTTAGACAGTTATATGCTTCCAACTTCTGGGCAACAGTTTAGGGAAGGCCCTTTCCTGTTCCAGCATGACTGAGCCCCTGTGTACATGGTGAGCTCCATAAAGACATGGTGTGATGAGTTTATTGCGGTGGAACTCCAGTGGCCTTTACAGAGCCCTGACCTCAACCCCCTGAACAACTCTGGGATGAATTGAAACATTGATTGTGAGCCAGGACTTCATGTCCAACATCAGTGCCTGACCTCACAAATGCCCTTTTCATTGAATGGTCACACATTCCCACAGACACTAATTACCCACTGTACACTGTTTCTGTCCAGTACTTTGCAAAAGACAGAGACTATTGTTCATTTATTCAATTTCCAGTCAAGATGTTCATTACGTACAAGTTATTAATTTATCAGGAGATTAGATATAAGATATAATCTACTAGCATAAGGAAGGGGAAGGTCAACAGAAAGTAAGTAAAAAAACAGGAGATTACAAAACTGGAGTTCAAAAAAATATATAAAGGGAAAAGTGACTCTGCTGTGCATGACCTGAGAAACCACCAAAACTGTCACCATCAGATAAAAAGGACTTAAAGCTTTCATCTTTGAGAGAGAGGAGAAAATCAAGCTCCACTCCTGTTTCAGATCTGATAAATCCACAGCTGTTTCTGTGCATCCTCCCACTGTGAGAAGAATTCAACTCTATGAGTCTGAAATGTTGTGTAGCTCTTAAGAGGTCGTTACTGAGAGAAGCTGCTGGTGTTCTCAGAACAATGGACTGTCCACTCCAGGGTCCACTGATTACTTGGATCATGAGAAGCAGAAAATGCAACCCACTCAAATATTGAACTTTGAAGATATGGAAAAAAAATATCTTAAATTTGTATTCGAACAATTACAGGCTTTCATTCATCATGCATTCATCTGTTTATCCATCCATGGTCCAGTCATCCATCCATTATTTCACCCCCTCACTCCTTAAATCTGCCAGTCATGAAGTCATTTACTTATGTGTTTGTTAATTTTTCTACCCTTGGATTTTTACAAAGTGCTTTACACTGAGAAACAAAGGGGTAAAAAGGGAAATAAAAATACAATAATATTTAGTAAGAGATGGTTCTTATTTTGCTGTTATTTATAATGATTTAGTGTGTAAAGAGAGTAATTAGCATGTGAATATCTAAACAGCAAGAGTGAAAATAATAATTTAATGCTATGTGTCTTCATAATATCATGCAGCACTGCCACCTAGAGGTCATAGCACACCTGAGCAACTTGCCTCTGTTTCATAGTTGAATTCCTGATCACTGGTCTAGTCACATTTAAATATTCAAACATTGCTTAAAATCAAACTGTTTCTACCTTATTTACTTTGTATTGTATTATTATGCTGAACCAGCCAGAATCCTGTTACTAACACATCTTCAGATAGCGAGAAAAAAAGACATACCACCTGAATCTGCACTTCCTCTGCTGCTCACAAGGTGGTGTAGATAAGGGAGAATTACACTGTAGTCATTAGACTGTAGAGTTAAGTCTTATCTTTTGTAGCAGGCCTATCATTTTGTCTACTAAACTGAATAGATTTGGAGTAACTGATAAATAAGGCATGCTCTGAGACCTATTAGATGTATTTTTGGTAACTCTCTGGAAAACTATATTTGGATTTTTAAACATTCTACATATATTAGCTATATGCAACAATTAGGCATTACATTATGGCCACCTCCTTGTTTCTATGCTCACTGTCCATTTTATCAGCTCCACTTACTATATAGGTGCACTTTGTAGTTCTACAATGACAGACTGTAGTCCCTGTAGACCATAACCCTAACCCTTTTACCCTGTTCTTCACAGAGCAGGTAATATTTGGGTGTAGAATCATTCTCAGCACTGCAGTAACACTGATGTGGTGGTGGTATTAGTGTGTGTTGCGCTGGTCTGAGTGGATCAGACACAGCAGTGCTGCTGGAGTTTTTAAACACCTCAGTGTCACTGCTAGACTGAGAGTAGCCCACCAACCAAAAATATCCAGCCAACAGCGTCCTGTGACCACCGATGAAGGACCAGAGGATGGCCAACACAAACTGTGCAGCAGCAGATGAGCTATTGCCTCTGACTTTACATCTACAAGGTGGACTGACAAGGTAGGACTGTCTATGTAGAGTGGACAGTGACTGGACACAGTGTTTAAAAACTCCAGCAGCACTTTTGTGTCTGATCCACTCATACCAGCACAACACACACTAAAACACTACCACCAAGTCAGTGTTACTGCAGTGCTGAGAATGATCTATCACCCAAATAGTACCTGCTCTGTGAGGGTCCATAGGGGTCCTGAACACTGAAGAACAGGGTAAAAGGGGTCTAAAAATGTATGTAGAGAAACAGATGGATGACGGTCTGTAATTGTAGAACTACAAAGTGCATCTATATAGTAAGTGGAGCTGATAAAATAGACAGTGAGTGTATAAACAATATATATATATATGTGTGTGTGTGTGTGTGTGTGTGTGTGTGTGTGTGTGTGTGTGTGTGTGTGTGTGTGTGTGTGTGTGTGTGTGTATGTGTAAATTAAATGTGGACACAGTATGGGGGTTTTACAGGTTTCATAGATCTCATGTTAATCTCTCTCTCTTTCTCACATGAAATTGAACTAAAAGTGCATTGAACTGACCCACTTTACAAGTAAAAGAAAGATACAGATGATTCTGAGGAAAAGGAGGGGGAAGAAAGTAAGAGAGAGATGGGAGGAAACTGAAGGAGAGACAGAGAGACAGGGAGGGATAATCATAGAGAAAGAGAGGGGGAGGGGAGAGCAGGAAGTGAGCTAGAGCGCTAGTCTCCCCAGAGAGAGCATTGTATAACGAAGCACCAATCTCTTACTGTAGACAGCGCAGATACCTCTGTATTCATGCATTCCCTCAGAATACAGAGGGCCGCACTGTTGGGTTCACACACTGAACAAGTGCATGTAGTATGCCAAGACATTTACAGTCACAATTAATGATGCCTTACTGATATGTGGCTGTAAGCCAACAACAGACTGATGTGTTTGGATACACCTATAGAACTGTTAATGACAATCATTCAAAAACGGAGTATAGCAGACAATGCAAATATGCCAAGTGGAAGTTTCTGTAACAGCTTTATAGGAAATTAATATACAAAAGGTCAAAGGCTCTTTTCATTAATTATGCTAGGGCTTGGTTTTGAGTGACGTTAATGTTAGCAGTTCTGTTTAAAAAAAAAAAAGAATAGTCGCCCAGCATAAAAGAGGCAGAACAAAGCAGTGGCTATTTTTATTCTGTCTTTAACTAAAAATGGATTGTTCTTTAGAAAAATACACTATCCATTAGTGTTATTAATCCCACAAACGGGGAAATTCCACCTCCCCATTTAACCCATCCATGAAGTGAAACACCACATACACACTAGTGAATAGACACACCCACTAGGGGACAGTGAGCACACTTACCTGGTGCGGTGGGCAGCCCTATCCACGGCGCCCAGGGAGCAATTGGGGGGTTAGGTGTCTTGCTCAAGGACACCGCAGTCATGTGCTGTCGGCCCTGGGGATTGAACCGGCGACCTTCCGGTCACAGGGTCAGCTCCCTCCAGCCCACGACTGCCCCAAATGTAATGAGTAAGAAACAGTCACCAATAACTTACAACTTACACACTAATAAAACTCTACCTATACAAAAACTCAAAGCTGCATCAAACTGAGAAGTACCCAGTAGACGGTCTGAAAGTTATGAAAGTTGATATATTTACAGTGCTAAATGATAAATGCTATCAAGGTATAACATAATTCATATCATAATAAGCTAAACATTTTAGGCTTTTAATAATAATAATGTTGTCCTAAGGGTTACAGAAGCCTACCTGCGCATATTACAGATCAGATCAGCAAGTACGGTTATTCAATCATGTGGAGTGCTGCTTTTATTTCCTGCCTTTACTACGAGGATATTTGACAGGTGTATGGTCCGTTTCGCAAAAATGGCCTCGATTAAATGTTTTGGTGAATTTCCTCATGTTTAATGTAAGTATATGTAGCAGAGGGCGTGCTGAACCTTTCGTCTCATGAAGACGGGTCTCCCGTTTCATTTCCGATAAGACGGGTTTTCGGGTTAACGCAGAGTGATCTCTATTGTAGGAGACTCTTCTTGCCTTGTGTGCTGCTGCTCACTCTCCACAGGTGATTGGTGCCACTCGCCGACCAATCAGGACGCGTCTGATCGCCAGCGCAAAGTTGTTAACCCCCTCAGCTGCGTCCCAATATGTACACTTGCTTCCTAACTAGAACGCCTAAGTAGTCCACAGACTTCCGGCCTCGCAAAGGCAGCGGGGCCATTCTCCGAGTTAGCTAAGCGCGATGGTGCGCTAACTAGAACGCGCCCATCTCGGACGATGAGTCGGTCAGCTGTAGTGATCAGAAAAAAACGCCTTTAGCTACTTTTGTCGACAGTTTACTTGGCGAAACCTGATCTGGATGTGGCTTCTTTCTTTATCGACAACAGATCACCGTCGGATACGGATTATGCGGGCAGTCGGAAACACTCTGCGATGGTTTTTGCTGCGTAGCGTTTTGTTGTCTCGCGGCTCCAACTATGCAGCCTTCACACGGTTAGGTAGCTTTAGCCTGTCATGTTCAACACAGTTACCACCCCGTCCACCCTAGTGGTTAAACTGGTAAGTTGCTCTTTTTACAAACAAAATGAACAATAACTCCGTTTTGTTTTAAGGGGTTTAGCCATTCAACCCGGGTAATGCTTACCAGCTTAGTTTTTTTTGTCAAGAAACGAGGTCAAGGCTAAACAGTTTTGCCGAACGTAAGCTAAACGTTAGCAAAGCAACCCGATCGGAATTTGTTGGCATGGGCCACAGTGTCGCTGTAACCTTCGAGTTTCCTCTTAAATGTCTGACCTAACGTTAGCCAGCTAAAAGTGACCAACCTTCAACCACAGACATGCCGATGTCCCTAACAGACGCTGTTAAAATGAGAATACCCTAATGTGGAGGTAGTTAGAGGCAAATCGATGTTCCTATAGTCGCTGCTCAACGTTAAGCTCGTCACACTTCTTCCTCACTGATTAGACAAATGTAAGTTAAAACGAGATATTTTGATAACCAGCTTGTACAATGACCAGTACTGTCGTTCCAACTCAGCAACGTTACATTTTCTCTTTTGGGTTTAATATATTCGTGGTTTGTGCTGTGTTATTTTGGGACACACACCGACCTTATAAGGCGAAAATGTGCCCGTGTGAAGTTGGAGCTCTTTTGTTAGCGCTCTCTCTTTTCTTTTACGTTTCCGGCAGTTTGTTTCTAACCGAGACAAAACTTCCTCCGTGTTCACCAGTAGGGAGATGTAAAATAGACTGGTCTGCAGTTGTACTACACATTTTTCCAAGTGGTGTGGAGGAGGGGGCTCCAGAGTGGATTTGTCCTTTTGTAAACGTTAGTTAAACGTGGTGAGCGATACAGGTCGTTGTATGTAATCACTGTCATAACCCGACTAGGCGGGGACGCCATGAACATTTGCTTCAGCCATGACGGCCAAGTGCAGCAGCGAGAATGACCATTATAAACGCGTAACGAAGGAGAACGGCCGATGTTAGTTATTTGTGTTCCGAGAGCATCAAAATCCCCTGACGGGGCTGCTCTGTAAAGACTAATTTGCATTCCAAGCTGAAGTTAGCTCCTTGTTCGAATTTTCCGGGCCACCTTAAATGGTGCAGTAGCTACACTCTGGCGCCGACAAAATTCTACAGGCGCCAGAATGGATACGATGCACCATTTAAGGTGTACCGGAAAATTCGAATGACTAGCTGGCGAATACGAAGCCAACTTCATCCGTGCGATTTCCCTCTTTGGATAAAGTAAAATAGCTGCGTGGCTAACAGGCGGGACTACTTGCTAGTTGTGATACTGTTCGTCATTTTGATGGTTTACTGTGTTTGAGCTGTTACTGCGCCTTTGAGCGAATCTCTGATCAGTTCGAGCTCATCGAGATGACCTAATTCAGAAATGGCCTCCTCTTTCACGGCTACACTAGCGCAGACTTGGCCGTAATCTCTGATCCTCGGTATGCAACAACAGAGAAATGCACTGGAAGCTGAGGTCTTGGATCAAATACTGCATATCTAATACACTTCTAATATTGGATTTAAACAGAATATTGTGGTCAGTGCAGTTTCAGTGAGATGGTTATTAGTAGCTAATAGCCACGTACACTAAACACTTGAATCTTATTGTGGTTTTGGTTGTGTAGGTGTGACACAGCTACTGCATCTCCCACAGCACTGCACACACAACTAAACTTTGCAGCTGCTTAGTTGGTTGATCAGCTTTTTCAGGGGAAAAAATCAGCAGAATCCCAAAAGCTACACCGATTCCAGCAGAGGTGAATGAATTCCTCCCTCTGGATGATCAGCCTCAGGCCTCAGAATGTAACTGCTGCACCATCTAAAGTGGTGTGGAGAAATTCGAACAGGAAGCCAACTTCAGCCTAGTATTAAAACTACAAGTCGGATAGTTTGATGGTCTAAATCACTTTATCAGAAAATGTTACTGGCGTTAAAGGAATAATTTGGGATTTTTGATGGCCTAAATCAGCTTAATATAAGTAGTAAAATTCAGCTGTAGTAATTGTGTTTGAGCAACTAAATGTTTGAAGCTGTTACCAAAAGCCTGATCTGGTAGAGAAGTGATGTCAAAGTAATGTGAAAGGCACATTTGAGCACTTTGTCACAATGTTCATTGTAATAGCCGACGTTAGCCATTATTATATGCAGTTTTTCATTAACTCATTAATTTAGCGTGGGCTGAGCTTGACCATTTATTTCTAGTGATGTTGAAAGGTCAGAAATGTGACCACAAATTAGCCTCAACAGTAAACAAAAAACCCACAACTTGTCACGTGCAAAGGTAAAGCATGATAGTCCGCTCTCTGCGTCACACTCGTCTGCCTTTGTGGCTCGTGCTGTAATTAGCAACCTGTTTAGGGCCCAGCCCCAATCTGGAAGTCACATTTGTTTCTGTCTCACAGTGATGAAGTGCCTAGGTGCTGCCTTTTTATCGCTTTTCTACATCACCCTCTTGTTTTCTTTTATTAGCCTGCTGCTGAACGCACAGCTCTCTGCTTTAAGAGTGCAAAGAGCATAGCGCTGGGTCCATTAAGCCAACTTCATATTTATGTCTTTAGTGAGTTGAAGCATTTTAAGTTTTTCGTGTATAACTAAGTCTGGTAATTATTCAGTGACTACAATGCAGAACAGTCTAGAGCTGGAAAGTTGCTCTCAGACTCTTCTAACGGTGCTGTGGCCGCCATCAAACCAGGAAAAACTGTTGTGTGTTTTGTCTAAAATTATTGCCTACCTTTTTATTTCCTGCACTCAATCCACAATTTCATTCACTTTGTAGGTCCTGGACGTTCTAGCCTAATGGATAATCTGGATAGTATTTTACACGGACACATCTCTGAACACAGTATGGCGCAGAGACCTAAAGGTAAGTTATACCATGCCAGTCTAATTTGCATAAATATTCTCAAGACTTTTATCCTTGCGACCAGACAAATCCTTTCCTGAAGAAAATGTGGAGATGTCCCTGATGTAGTCACCTACTGATACATGGTCCTGAGTATATTGTGTATACCTGCAAGGAAATACCTCAAATGTTGGCTGTGTGTGTGTGTGTGTGTGTATTATATAATAGTGTAATATTTGTTATATAGCCTAGGCTGTCTCACCATAGATGTTTGACGTGACATTTCATCAGTAAGATCTGGAGGTTCTGAAGTGGTCGCCACAGATGACCACACCCTGGGAAAAGAATGATTAATGAAATATAGAGATTGTGTCTTCCGACTAGGTAGTTTTGTAAAAAGCAGCTTTATGTTACCATGATTTCTATTGCATTACAACCATCTTCTTACCCCATCTTACTGTGGTTTCTATGCGTTACCAGCAGAGGGCGACGTTTCCCAGCATAAGTAGTTCAGAGCGCCCAGTCACAGAGGAGTGGGCAATATGGCAAAAAATATACATGCCTTGATATTTCATGGCATCGATATGATCTGTATCTGTATGATATTTAGCTTTTGAGGTTTTAAAAATTGGAAGAGAAGAAAATGAACGGGTATTTCCACATTATTCATATTTCTAATATTTTTCTCTGATTTTAGTGAACATTTTCACCGAGGTGCTCTAAATCCAGATACACAGGCCTAATTAATGCTCTTTGCAGTGAAACAGGCAGGATTTCAGTTCAGTTTTAAGTACTGACAGTATCCACGATGCGCTCAGACAAGCAGACTGAGACAGAATGTCATGTGTCATGATTATATCGTTTTACCCACCCCTGCTGTGGCATGGGTAGAAGTATTAATCCTGCGTTTGTGTATCACAAGTGATTTATTAAGCCCAAAGTGAGCCGATGTTTTAGTTTAAGGCTGTCCAAATTCATAGAAAGTTTGATGCAGTCTTAATTGAATTTTTATGCTGTTGTAAACTGGGGGTTTGACAGCGCAGTCAGTCAGTAATGTACTACTGTGACCACTATAGCGATGACCTCAGTATCAGTGGGTATTGAATGGGTATTGATATGGTATTGGGCAGCATCCGAGGAACTGGAATGAATCTATATATTCATATATAGATGAATCAATATGATCCCGTACCAAATACAGCCTGAAATAGTATGATAATTTGTTTGTTTTTATGATTTGTACATCAAGTTTATATATTAAGTATCAAGACGTTGGACTTAGGCGGTATCGCGCTGGTCTCTGTAGTGACCGTGTCTGTGGCCCGGGGCTGGATGTGGTGTGTAAGGGGGGTGTAGTGGTGAACAGCTGTGTGAGGGGAGAGACGGGCTACGCTGACCGCTCTGAGCGAGCGAGGGAGAGAGAGTGAGAGCGTGCGGCTCCCCATCCCCCACCTCCTCCGCCCCTCCGGGCGCGCACGCGCGCTACCCCGAGTGCGAATGGCTGGTGTGTGAGCTGGGGGAGGGGGAGGAGGGGGTCGGGCCGCAGGAAGCAAACCGAGAGTTAAAGAGTTTTTAATGTCCGCCATGTTGGCCATGGCGTGCTGAAGCAGGATCCAGAGCGGGTCTTCACAGAGCGAGCGAGAGAGCCAGAGAGAGCGAGCGAGCAGGACCCGGGCCCGCCCGGCTCCCAGCTTCTCACCGACACAGACCCGCCGAACGACTCCGCGCTCCGCCACAGACTCATCAATGAGCACTAAAACGGCTTCATTAGTCAATCTGAAAGGACCTTGTACATTTATGCTCCATCTTTCGGTGTAAAAATGAGTAAGTTGTCGTTTCGGGCGCGGGCGCTGGACGCCGCCAAGCCCCTTCCCGTCTTCCGCTGCGAGGACTTACCGGACCTGCACGAATACGCCTCCATCAACCGGGCAGTGCCGCAGATGCCGACGGGGATGGAGAAAGAGGAGGAATCGGTACGTTTGGGGGAGCCGCGGGCCAGCTCGCGTGCGTTTTACCGTTTGTTTTTTCGGCGCGAGCGGCGCTTTGCTATCGCCTGCGCAGCTTTGCACAAAATGGCGGCCGCTTCGTTTTCTTTTCCCACGGTAAAACGCCTCAGTTGTGCGCGCTGCGTCGAATGTTTTGCTGCTTGTGCGGAGAAGAAGGCCTTACGTCGTGATTTTGGGCGAAATATCCATGTTGTGAGCAGCCGTTTGGCTGCGAATTGCTTTGCAAAACACAAAGGAGTCACGTGACCCTGGCCGAGCCGCCATTTTGTGGCTGGGCACGTCGTTGGGCTGCGGCGCTGCGGTGGCGCTCGGCGGCCAGCAGGAGGCGCGCCGGAGCCGCACCGGCACAACACCACCGCGCACATGGACGGAGGCGCGTTCACTGTCAACACTACTACGGTCAAAACATGTCAGCGAGGAGTTGTTATCCAGGGCGTCAGTGCGCGAAGCAGGATTCGTCAGTTCGGCCCGATAACCTGAAGCTGAAGTCGCTTCAGTGTGAGAATAAAGGACGTTAGCGCGGAGCTGTCCTCAGCGTTGGGTCCGAGAAATCTGACTTGCTGAAAGTCCTGCTTTTTGTAAACACCTTGTCAGCGAGCCCGTGCGTGTAAACTATACTCTAAAATAACTCCTCCTGCCGCTCATCGGTTTGTTGAGACATGCAGTTACGCATGCTGTCCAAATAGTTTTGAGTCGAGGCGACTGGACGTTTGAGGTGACGTTGACGTCTCCTCGTTCACCAGTTCAGTTGATGCTTGAGGGAGGGGTGGCAAAACACGGGCCGCCCAGAAAGCTTGACATGCTGTCCCTAGATAGTTAATGTGGGTAACTGCAGACCGTCACATGTTATGCATTTTGGGGAGGAAACATCCGGTGGGGAGTGAGAGAGGAATCCAGCTGACTAATACAAACGCCAGCGCTGCTGGAGTTATTAAGTCTTGATGTTTACAGCTGTGATGTAGGAGTTTAAAGAAAAGCTTTGTACACTGACATGGACCAACATACATTAACATTTTACTCGTTTTTTTTTTAAATGATTAAATATTTATTGCAGGCTGGGGGGGAAACCTCATGACTAACGGTCAGCCTGTGTCCGTGGGGGTAGTTTGCCTTTTCCAGCATTGACCTGCTGAGGATGCTTGTAGTTGTCTGGACGACCTAAAAGCTTGACTTCATCACTCAGTAGTTTCAAGGTTTGTGAAATGTGACTGAAGATGATTTAATAAAAAAGCTTTCTGCTGTAACAATATCACTGCAGCACAAAGTAGTATGTGTGATGCTCTGTGTAAGAGTTGGGACAAAAATAATTTGCTTCAAAAATGCTAAAACAAGTAAATAGCTGCGGCTTTCTTGGTTGGAGAGTGTACTCACAAATGATGGTTGTTCTTTATTTACATGGGACTACAAATATACTCTAAAGATACTCTGTGAAGTCCAGGTCAGTGCATTGAAACCAGCTGTACAAACTGCAAATAAGAAGCCATCAGGTTTTCCTTGCTGTTGAGGTCTTTTGAATGAAAATTAGGAAGAGGTCAGTTATGACGAGGCAGGTTGACTTCTGTGTGTGTGCGTGTGTGTGCGTGTGTGTGTGTGTGTGTGTGTGTGTGTGTGTGTGTGTGTGTGTACTGCTCAAAATCAGGAAGTTCATGAAGGAATGCCTTAGTTTATTAACGTTAATCTCTTGTTGATTTTGGTCCCCCAATTGAAAATATTCGGTCCGCTGAGTCAAAACGAGAAGTTACAACATATGACCTCATCTCACATCAGTGTTTTGTTTTTGTTTGTTTGTTTTTTAAGAAATCTTCTGAATTTTTTTTTTTTCCCCTTCAGAAATCTTCTGAATGGGTCTGTACTGGATGTTTTTGTTGCTTCATGCTTGTCTTAAAACAATACAGCTATTTGACTGTAAAGCTAGCCAGTAAGTTACATCTTCATGCACCATTTTGTGTGTTGATCTTTGTCCATTTAGTTGTTGCTTTTTAAGGCATGCTGGCCTTAAGAAGGTGCAAAATTTGTGGCCAAATGTGACACGTTTGCAGCTATGGCTTTATGTCTGCAGGGAACTTATGCCCAGCCCATGTCACTGGAAAAATGAACGGACAGGCTTGTGAAAGGAACTGGAACTAGTGAAAAGCAGGAGTTGGAGTGCTTTCATGATATTAGATGCGGTGTTCCTTGAAAGATCAGCATAAGGATGTGGGCAGTTGTCCAGTAAGTAAAATCAGGGTGTTAAAGGAGATTGGAGTGGTGATCGGTTTTGACTGAAGGTGATGATTCTAATGTCCTTTAAGTCATTAAACGTCTTTTACAAAGTAGACGTTTTTCAAATTTTAGAGGTTGGTATTTTCTGGTATTTCTCAGCTTTGTATCATTGTTTATTTTTGCAGTTGAAATTCATCCTTTGCAACAAAAAATTATGCTTTACTCTAGTACGAGAGATTTAGTAGTCTAAATCTCTTGTAGCATTTTGCGGTCTAGTCTGGGCTAGAGGTCATGGAAGTTCTCCAGTTGGATTTGACCTGCTTTTCCCTGGTTCCCAGCCGGAATGCAGAGACAGTGTAAACATTTGGCCGAGGGCTGCTTTAGTCAGCATTTACTGACAGTTCAGCAGTCACCGGTAAAGCTGGGCAGACAGTCAGCTGATGAGCAGATATGATTGCCCTAAGCCTGTTTTCACATTTACATCCTAAGGCTGAATTATTGAGGACCACTAGAACTCATCAAATGAGTAGCGTTGTGGAGTTTCTGGTCTGTTAAGGATAATTGATAATTGACTCTTTGTATTGTGGATACCAATGGCAGTAGCTTTTTGTTTTGAAGACCCCAGGAACCTTAGGCTGTGTTTTATTATTATTTATTTTTATTTTTTATGTGTCTTTCTAATTAAGTTAATCTTGATCTTGCGGGCATACAGTAAGACTGTGCTAAGGGTAGCATGTGGGTCATGTTTGAATAATTAATGAATGTATGTCTTCATATTTCTCTCTTTTTGATGTAAACTGTGCAGTCCTAATATGTGGTTACCCTCCCTTAAGCATTCCCCTTATCAATCCCAAGGCTGACATCTCTTGTCCAGCTCGCACAAGTTTCAGATTTAGAAAAGCTTGGTGAGCTAAAGCTGACCCAGCATAACTGGAAACTGCCATGCTATACTACCATGCTATACCACCTGTCTGTAGCTGCCTCATTCACAGCCATTCATTTATCAGCACACCAACATTTGTTCATTCATCTGTACCTTCATTGTAGTTTTGCTTTGTCTGTCCATTTGTTTCGTTGTTTGTCCGTTCTTTCATTCACGTGTTGCTTCGTTTGTCCATTTATTTTTTCATCCATTTGCACATTTCTACACCTGTAACAGGACAGAAGACCTGTCACATAAAAGCTGGATAACGATTTTAGTTTTGTATGCGTCATAGTGTAGTATCAAACATTTTAAAATAAACTCCCAGAGAACACAGAAAATTAAGTTCAGCGTTTAATCCGTATTTGAAGTGCAGTGAGAATGAGGCATATGGGCTAAAAAGGGGGATGATTGATTCATTTTATATAGCCAGTTAAATCAGACCTGACCGTTGGTGTGGGAATGTAACTAGAGATGGGGGTGATTGACCATTTTTTTAGCTCATGTTGTTTTAAAGCAGTTAATCTTGGGGTTTTTTTTCCTCCATGGACAGCTTCTTTTTGAATATGAAAGTTTGTCAATAGAGGAGCGGTTTTAAATTGTGCTTAAGAGCACAATTGGTAATTGATGTCCCCCTGTTGGACTCTCTTAAAGATGAAGCACACTGTTAAAAAGTGGAAGTGTTCAGGACTGTAGCATTGTTGGGACACAGTTGTTAGCTGTAATTCCAGTATTCAGTTCATAATAAATTTTATCCTGGTTTCCCACCAGTGTATTTTGCATATTAGCCTTTCACGGTCATGAAATTTTTGTTGTTTAAGTGCTGTATCAATTATTATGATTAACATTTTATTTTTGTGCTGACTTTGTACTGTTTAAGTACAAGCTTACTAAGCAAATTGGCTAATTAGCTGTTTTGCTTCCTAGCAGTCTTTACATTCAGATAGATATCTAGTTACACAATCACGTGTGATCAAGCAAAAGATGCTTTACTCGTTGCAACCCTCTGCATCAAGTTGTGTGTTCAAGTGTGTTAGTTTGTGTTTTATATTTATGTCTCAGCCTCACTGGACAAAATGGGCCCTATTAATTTTCTGCTTGTGAAAGTGTAATTGTAGTAATTTATTAGATTTTAGTCAGCTGGGATGATTGTGATCAGTCAATTGTGACCTACTTTTGAGAAATTACTTAATTGTGGGATCTGTGTGCTGTGCTGAAAGAGGAAGTTGCCCCATCATAATGTAGAACGGCATGTCCTTTATACACTGTATTGCCAAAAGTATTCACTCATCCATCCAAATAATTGAATTCAGGTGTTCCAATCACTTTCACTGCTATAGGTGTATAAAAGCACCGTGAATTCCAGCGTCATACTGTGATGGGATGTCACCTGTGCAACAAGTCCAGTCGAAATTTCCTCGGTAATGAACATTCCACAGTCAGCTGTTAGTGGCGAACGTCAGGGGCTCAGCCACGAAGTGGTAGGCCATATAAAATGACAAAGCGGGGGCAGTGGATGCTGAGGCGTATAGCGCGCAGAGGTTGCCAACTTTCTGCAGAGTCAGTCGCTATAGACCTCCAAATTTCAAGTGGCCTTCAGATTAGCTCAGGGGCAGCGTAGAGAGCTTCATGGGATGGCTTTCTATGGCCGAGCAGCTGCGTCAATGCCTTACATCACCAAGTGCAATGCAAAGCGTGGAACGCAGTGGTTTAAAGCGCCACCACTGGACTTGAGCAGTCCAGACGTGTTCTGTGGAGTGTCCAGTCACACTTCTCCATCAGGCAATCTGATGAATGAATCTGGGTGTAGCAATTTCCAGGAGAACCATGCTTGTTTGACTGCATTCTGCCAAGTGTAAAGTTTGGTGGTGTGGGGTGGTTTTTCAGGATTTGGGCTCGGCCCCTTAGTTCAAGTGAAAGGAACTCTTAATGCTTCAGCACCAAGAGATTATTTTGGATAATTTCATGCTCCCAACTTTGGGAACAGTTTGGGGATGGCCCCTTCCTGTTTCAACATGACTGCACACCAGTGGACAAAGTAAGATCCATGAAGTCGTGGATGAGTGTGTTTGGTGTGGAAGAACTAGACTGGCCTGACCGTAACCCGACAGAACTAATTAAATTGGTTGAATTAAAGCGGAGACTGCGAGCCAGGCCATCTCGTCCAACATCAGTGTCTGACCTCACAAATGCAATTCCGGAAGAATGGTCAAAAATTCCCATAAACACACTCCTAAACCTTATGGAAAGCCTTCCTAGAAGAGTTGAAGCTGTTATAGCTGCAAAGGGTGGGCTGACATATTGGACCCTATGGATTAAGAATTGGATGTCAATCAAGTTCGTATGCATGTTAAGGCAGACAGGTGAATACTTTTGGCAATATAGTGTATCTGATTTTGTGGATTTGTATTGAAACATGATGCAACCATGTTGGGGCATACCAGTAAATGAAGTATCCCAGGTAAGGTGTCGTAAGAGACTAGGTCTGTCCCTCCTTTCCTCGCTCAGTCTTGCACTCTGTATGTGGTTTGTTATGATGAGTTACTTTTGGGGTTGGTGTTGGGAATGTTTGGCTTTATTCAGAGGCGCATGCCAAAAGTAGTCTGTTTCTGGTCTCTGCTAATTGCTTACTTATGTGTGGGAATACTGCTAAGAGTTCAGCCCTGACTCATGAGGCTGTTAGTGTGGGTGTGTGTGTGTTTTGAGTTTGCATAGGAGGTATAAATTTGAAAGTGTTGTTTAGATTTGTCAAATACCTGTTTGAAAACCCCTGGTAAACATTTTTATAAACTATTGACTCAGATTGTAATAGTAAAATTCTTCTTTTTAATTAGATTGCAGTTCCAGAATATTGCGCTAAGGCTCACCGTGACCACTGAGTAAAAGGCTGTGCTACCATCAACCTAGCGGGAGCCCCCTCCAAATCAGCGGGAGCCCCCTTGTCATGCTATTTATTTTGTGACCCTTATTTGAACTCCTCAGGTCTCTGAGATTTGTTGTAGTTGGAAAATGTAAAGGTTAAGTCATCTCCTCTGCTGCTAATCCTTACAGATTGTGCCAGAGAAGTACATGAGGCTTTCATGTTTAAGTGAAATATCTAGTCATGTGAATGTGTAAATGAACCAGTGGCTCAAGTCGTAAAGAATCTGTTTGACTTCCATGAAAATCTGAAAAGGGATGTTAATAGGTTAAAGTGTAATGTCTGTTTGTTTGGTTTTAAATACATTAATGTTATGTCATGTTTAAAAGCCACTAGGTCATTTATGAGTGTGGGAAATCGAGAGCTGCCTATGTTTGGGTTTAAGAAGAACAGTGAACTTGGTATTAATGATTATTTATTAGTTATTATCGTGTTATTGAGTGTATGTGATGTGGGGATTTTAGCTGGAGTTTATTTTCAGCTGTGAGGTGTGTTTTTGTCTTGTTTAACATTTTGCCCACTTTAAATGCAGATGAGCCTTTTAAGCTGTGATCTGTTAATGTGTAAAGTAGTACAAGATTGGAACAGATCCAGGCATATTTCAACGGATCAGATATTGGCTGTAGTAAGTTTTATATTATGATCTAATTCAGATGCTTTATTTTTTACATTATTCATATTTCAGTGGTTGATATGATGTAAGCGGGAAAAAAGCATGGCAGCAGGGCATGATCCAAATGTCTGCAGAGTGGAGCTATTTTGAAAGGGCATATTAACTATGGGCAGCGTCGAGTGTTTTTGCTGTGTTTGAATCGACCACTTCATCAAACACAGGCACTTGATGTGATCACATTGGCTGTTACACATGTCAGTGATGCACCCCTGTGTCTTTTTTTTCACTCTCAAATGGTTACAAACAAAAGGATCAAACTGGCTTTATAACACCTTATTCAGAGTTAATAGAAAACAGCTCATTGCTCTGTACATGTTGGAGTAATGTCAATTTCTTTTAATTAATAAACTGGTGCAGGTGCTCCGATAAGTCAGCTATACCTTTTGTTACTCAACAGTATGGTGGGTTGGTGTTGAATGTGTTAAATGGCAGGCATTGTTTTCATTAGTTTACGGGTTGTGACTGATTATTGGGTGTCTGATCTGCAAAACATATGTTTAACGCACAAACGACTGTGGATAATTGTGATTGGCTTAAATAATTGTGATCACCTCCGATTATTGTGATTGTGTAGTAATTGTGGCTGACCTAAGTTTTGTGGTATCTACAAGTCACAGTGCTGTTTACACTTGTATCGATATACCTCCCATACCTACCTCTGAATAAGTGTAAATCTTAATTTCCTTTTTGTATAGGAACACCATCTCCAGCGGGCCATTTCAGCACAGCAGGTTTATGGGGAGAAGAGGGACAACATGGTGATCCCCGTGCCCGAAGCAGAGAGCAATGTCTCCTACTACGACTCCCTCTACCCAGGGGACTTCAGGATGCCAAAGCAGCTCATTCACATACAGCGTGAGTCTGCCTTGTGAGAGTGTCTGTGTGCCTCGTGCTTGCATGAATGTTAATTAAGGGAAAGGATAGTTATTAGTGAGTGCAGCCAGAGCAGGACTGTTCATGAATGTGTGGATCTTGGGAGCAAGTTGACTGTTGCAGTGTATGGAGGACGGTGCGTGTCTTCATATGTCAGTGCTCATTAGGTGTCGACTTGATGGCATAAGCATCTTGATTTTGTGTCTGTGTTCTTGTAAGGGTTTAATGCCATTGTTGTAATCTTCGTTTGTATTTGCTTAATATAGTTCCATTATGCCGTTATGTGGTCTGTCTTTGAATGATGCTACTTTTAGAGCAGTGTTTTAATTAAGACTCCTTCCTACTTACTTAAGACTCTGCAAATTGTTAGTTTTTCATTTTCCACCAAATCCTTTTGTAACAATGTACACTTAAACCATGCTGAAGGTGGTGGTGTGCACTATTATCAGCTTTTTAAGGAATAGTTTTGTAATTTCCTTGTTTTTGATTTCAAGCATGAAATGCTTGTTTTTGAGATGTGTATCTTGGTCATGGTCCATATGGAGCAGTGCTGTGGTAGACATCTCAATTTTATCTGATAAATTTAGAAGTCTTTCAGAAAATTGTTAGAAGATGTATAATCTTATTCTTGTGCAATAACCTGTGTTGATAATTCAGCAGTTCTGCTTTTCTCTGCCTTATGAGTCTTTAGTAGAACAGAGTTTATTCCAAACCTGCAATGTAGTCTTAAAGGACAGTTATGGTAGCTCGATGATTAACTGTCATGGTTTTGTTTGTAGGGCTAACCAGCAATGATAAGCGCGGTAAAATAAACACTTGAGCTTAAGCCATTACATGGGGAAACAGATTTCCTCCAGAGGCCAGCACTCCAGATTCAGATGGTCTATAGAGTAGGAAGCTAGTAATCACGTGTACACACAAGGTGACAAGGCTACTAGGACTACCTCTTTGGCTAATTGGTGCTACACCAGTTGCACCTGCATTACTCACTTTCTTTTCTTCAAGTCCCTGTGCATGTGTTCATTCATGCAGCTGCTTTTTGCCATTTCTTTAGTTTGGGGCACATGTAAAAGTAGACACACACACACACTCTTGTCTCTCTCTCGTGCGCGTGCGCTCTCTGTGTGTGTGTCTCCTTTATTCACAAAAAACATTTATTTAGTTATTTTTGTTATGCTGAGGTGAGTTGCTGAGGAATGCGTGTGCAGCGCCTTGCACGAAGACACTAAAATGCATTTTACTTTCATCTTTAAGTAGCTGATGAACTACAGTCTCTTTTGACTGTGCAGAAGTATTATTTTCTCTTGGTCTGAGGTAAATGATGATAACTGCACAGTTTTAAGTTTGAGTGCATGTTGTATAAGCAAGCTTTCAGATAGGGTTAATGAGTTCGGCTCTTTGGTTTGTGTCTGTGAGAGTAAAAGTGTGTCTGGCTGCTTCTGGGGTCTGTGTGTCTGAGAGAAAGCAACTGGAAGTGTCCTGCTGTCAGTGTCTAAGCTGCTCCCACATGCAGACATCAGTGAGAGAGGGGGGTGGGTAGGGGTGGTGTAGGTGACTGAGAGAGGGAATATTAAAACAGTCCTACTCGATCTTTCTGCAAGTCTCTGAAGCGCTTGCTCCTTTCACACTGTCTTGCCATATTAAGCACAAATGGAAACATACCGACTAGTTTTGTGTGAGACCTAGTGCTGGCCCATTTGTAGCAGTCTTGGTACAGCTAATGTTGATAGTTTTCATTTCTTTATGGATTTAGAAGTTATTATTTCCAATAAGTTGTAGTTGAAATTGTAGATATTTCTACTCATGGTGATGTTTAATTTGTTAAATGGGTCCATTTGGTTGACTCAAACCAGTGTCAAGTGTTCTGTTAGGCATACTTGGCAAATATGAACTTTATTTTTAAATAGCTTTATTTTACTTGAAAATAATAATCCAACCCATCTGTGCATTCACAGTGGTCTGTGAACTTGGTTGAACCCTGGCAGCTCCAGCGGTTCTTGTGCTTCACTTGCTCAATCCAGACTTTCTGTGGGTGCGTTTGTTTGAGTCTGCAGTAACAGCTGGGGTTTGGTTTATATCAGAAAATAGGGAGGTAAAGTATGAATGGCATGTTTGAGCATGCAATCAAGGAATCCGTTTTTAAATTACCAGAGACGTTGCCAAACGTGGAGAGAAGTTGGGTGAAATAACTGAAGTGGACTTCTCTCTGTGTGTGTTGGTGTCCATGTGTAACTTCTGCTGTAAATTTTCCACAGCTTTCAGTCTGGACACAGAGCATCCAGATTATGACCTGGACTCTGAAGATGAGGCGTTTGTGAACAGGCTGAGGAAGAAGATGGAGGTTGGGGCGCTGCAGTTTGAGCTGATGATCGACCGGCTGGAGAAAGGCAGCGGCCAGCAGGTATCAACATTCATAACCTTTAACAATGAGAAATACTGTCCCGAGAGACTTCACTCTATGAAGCCTGAAATTAAAAGGTAATTGAAAATTATTTTTAAGACGGTCAAGCTCTCAGTCCGTTGTGCTCGCGTTTTGAGATTTTGCTTCTTATGGATGTGCGGGCTTGGCCGTTAGCTGCAGTATTAGGTTAAATTTAACCAAGGTTAAATTTGCATTAAAGGTCTATACAGAAGTGAATAAATTGTCAAGTTGATATGCAGGGTTTCTGTACTTCTGTGCAGTAACTGCTAAAGATCCTTCTGTAGTTTATCTGTTAGCTTGGGCTGTTTCAACACCGCTTCCCTAGACAGTCATTTCTCTCATTTGCACTTTGAAAAACGAGTGCCTGATTTGCTGGATCTTGTGATTAGCAAATGGAAGTGCTTGGTTCTAGAAATGTTTTGTGTTTGTGATATGACTGAAGGCTGTAATGCCATTTAATTCAGCTCTGTCTGCTTTAAAAGTGCTGTTTAATGCTTACTTTCTTAATCTCTAGCTTGTGACTCTCCAAGAAGCAAAGCTCTTGCTGAAGGAAGACGATGAACTGATCAGGGAGGTGTTTGAATACTGGAGCAGGAAGAGAAAGGCTTGTAAAGGCGGATCCCTCACTCCAGTGGTCAAACAGGAGAAGCGTGACGGCTCCAGCACCAGTGATCCTTATGTGGCCTTCAGGCGCAGGACAGAGAAAATGCAAACCAGGAAGGTAAGTGTCTGAGGATATAAGGTCACTGATGCCCCAAAGAAATTACTCTTAGAGGCTGTTTGCACCTTGCATTCATGTCTTTCATCACTAGATTGTCACTGGTTATATTTTAGCCAAATCTCCTTAACACTTTTCAATAAATTCTCAGTTGTGACCAAAGGAGATCCGGTTTTATTTCACAGCACGTCAATACATCATTTGTTTTACTTCCGTTAACCCCCAAAAAACCATAACGAATCAGAGAGCTTGTTTTGGGCACTTTGTTTTACTCTGTGCAAGAAGGTACTTGCTTTCAAGGAAGTCTCACATGGCCTCAATTTTGTTTTCTTTGTTTATCCTCTAACTTGCTATTCAGTGCTCAGCAGGCATGTTTCTACTTATTAGATGCTGATGCAGGAAACATGTTCAGTTTACACTTGCGGCAAATGTGGTCAAGATCTGTCCCTGATCACCTCCAAATGTAGAGGTTGTTTGTTTTGTTTTTTTTTTTTGTTTTTTTTTTTTTTTTTGCCTTTTCATGTACTAGCTCTAATCTAGCCTTCTAGATGTAGGTTTTGTACTCTGGGTCAATTAGGCAAGACCCAATGCTAAATACCATTTCAACTTGGTACAGTAAACAAAAACAACTTGGATTAACTGCTTTCCAGCTTAATACTGGTCTTACACACAGATGCGACTGACATTGTAAGCGATTAAAGTCTTTGCACTGCTGTTGGAACAAAGCCTTTCAAGTTCAGGCTAAAGATCAGTTTAAATTGTTTTTTTTTTTTCTCTCTCACAACAGAATCGCAAGAATGACGAAGCATCATACGAGAAGATGCTGAAACTGAGGAGAGATCTGAGCAGGGCCATCACAATTCTGGAGATGATAAAGAAGCGTGAGAAGAGCAAGAGAGAATTGCTGCATCTGACACTGGAGATAGTGGAGAAGAGGTACAGACCTGAAGCTAGTACTCTGCATTTCCCACACAGTTCAGACACCTATGTCAGTTTATTCAGTGTTGTCACCCCCTCACCAGTTCCTGAGTAATTAGACGTTTTAGCGGGATGCCAGCAATTCAGTGTATGGCCCTATTTTCAGTGAACCGCCCAGCTGATGCAGTCCTGCCTTGCGTTGACCTTGCATTTTCAGGACCAGTAACCTTAACTGTTAATTGCTGCGGTGTTATTCCATGTGGGTGTTAAAATGAGTGAGCCAGTGTAGTAGGGAGGGGAGTCCTTGTATTTTTAATTGGCCACCACATTGGCTAATCAGTAGCTATGGGTGGGTTTTTTTTTTTTTTTTTGTTTTTTTTTTTGTTTGTTTTTTTTAACTGTTCATTGTTAGAACGAGATGAAGGCGGAAAAAGGCCAGGTATGTTGATTTTTGCACCATTTACGGGCACTTCAGGTTTGTCGCTGCTGCCATGCAAAATGATAACATGCCTGCAGTGAGGGTGATATAAACCCAAGAATTCATCTCTGAGCATTCTCATGACTGCACACGGCCACGAATAGGATATGTATCTGATCTGGGGCCACGTGAAAAGTGGCCCAGGTCAGATGTTTGTCCACTCAGCTTTGAAAACATTAGTTCTGTGTCACATTAAAGATTTGAGTTGTGCCATTTCAGCCTAGTAATTTGAATCCTCTGGTTTCTTTTCAGAAATGGCCTGCCTGACTTTGGCACTGATATCATGACAGAGGCACTGGCCATGGCCAAGCCCATTTACAAGATTCCCATTATTCCCCTGCCCAGCAGCAGCCAGTACCGCCACACGGACCACATTGAGCTCAAGGACTATAAGATTAAGGTGAGCGGTTGTACCTTTTTATTGTTAAAACCTACCACAACACAGGTTACCATGTGTCTGTTTGTGCCTGTGACTACTTTTTTTTTTTTTTTTTTTTTTTTTTTTCCCGTCATTGTGGAAACACTTTTTGGAACTTGCAGGTTTCGATACCTTTCCTCAATGTGAGAAGTATGAAGGGTGATGATGCTTTTCTAAGTGGTCTCATTCCTACTGCTGTCTTGTTCCCCTCCTTTAGCCGGAGAAAACGGAGGTGGTCCGCACAAAGAGGAAATACGAGAAAAAGCCGAAGGTCCAGCCATTCTCCACCCCTCAACAGTCTGGTCCCTCCCTCATCAATCCCAAAGACCTCAACCAGTATGACTTTCCCAGCTCTGATGAAGATCCTTTCTCACAGGTATGTACATTTGCACAAATTTTTCAGGTGCTGGTGAAACTTGTTTGTGCTTAGTTTGTTCTTACTAAAGAATCCCCGATTTGGTCACGGACACAAGTGTGTTTTCTTCATAATGATTTTATTCCAGGCTTTGATTTTGCTGTTACATATACATAGTAGAAATATGACTTAACACCACTTTTATAATAAGTTTGAATTGGCGCCTAACATTGTTTTTGACTGCTGCTGTTGTCTATACAGATGCATTCTGGGTCGTCAGAGGCTGAAGAGGAGAATGACCCAGATGGACCATTTGCCTTCAGGAGGAAAGCAGGCTGTGTTTATCACGCTGTACGTTTCTCCTCTCCTTCTGTTGAGTCATCCGACGCCCAGTCGTCTCCCTCTGCTCTTTTAATTTTTGTTTCATGTTCCTTGGTTGTTGGTACACATTAATTACCTGTGTGTGTGTGTGTGTGTGTGTGTGTGTGTGTATGTATGTATATGTGTGTGTGTATATATGTGTGTATATATATATATATATATATATATATATATATATATATATATATATATATATATATATATATATATATATATATATAATATACACACACACAGATTAAAGTAATAAATAAATAAAAATTTGTTCCCCCCCACCCCCCCTCTTCTGTAGTCAAAAACTACCCTCTTACGCCAACACTTATTCAAGATATTTTTGTCATCTCTGGTCATTCACTTATTCTTCTTTGTTTACCTTTAGGCTCGTTTGGATCAAAGGGGTAGCTGGCCATGGTGTAGCGAGGCTGAGGGTGGTTCATGTAATCCGCAGTTCCGTTACTCTCTCACCAGCCTTCCATTGCCACACCGCTGCCTGGGGTTGACACGGCGACGGGTGGGACGAGGAGGCAGGTGCGTGCATGTTGCAGACAGCACTTTGTAGCCTTACAGGAATGGTACAATGCAAAGTCAAGTTCATGATTTCTCTCTTTCTGTTACCCCAAACATAGTCGTTTAGTCAAAACATCTTTTTGCTGCTTGCTTCTTTAGTTCAGCATTGAAAGTGACGCTAATGTAGCTAGTAAGAAATAGTTTAGTGGTGCATATATGCATGTACCCACCTCTAATAAGTGATGCCATACCATGAATGCATCTAAACATGGCCAGGGATATGTTTGCGTGCTTTCTGTTTAACTGTGATTTGACTACGACCACAAAGAGCAGAGAATTCATCTGGTCTCAAGTTTTGAGTGTGCGTTTTCTGGTGGTTTTTTTTTCCTGCCGACATGCTTTACAGTAAAAACTAATGCAATCCTGGCAGCTACGTAATGTTATGACAGCAGAGTAGGAATGAAACCAACATGTCAAAGCTTTTGAGTTTCCTCGTCAGCTTTGAGGTTCATGATTTTATTCTCATCTTTCTTGATTTTATGTCAATACATTTGGTTTTTGATTATAGTCTCTTAGGACATTTTATGCTGGCATCCTTTTTTTTTTTTCACACAAGACTGAGTATATGGGGGGGAAATGGTAGCTCTTTTGGAGCTCTAGTCATTTTTTTGTGAACCAATCCTTCAACAGTTGTACTAGTTTGTACACGTTCCTGCTTGTCAATAGACATCTAATGTTGGTGTCCATATGACGTGCAGAGTTCTCCTGGACCGTGCTCACTCGGATCTAGACAGCATTTTCCACAGTCTGGATTCAACTGCAGAAGAGTTGTCCCCTGCTGCTTCTCCACTTCGCCCAGAAAGCACCTCTTACAGCAGTACCTCCACCATAGCCACCTCGTCTCCAGCTTCTCCTCCCTGCTCCTCCTCTTCTTCCCTGCATCTGAGGCAGATCCTCCGCAACATTAAAGCCTGCCGCTGGAGACACTTTAAACCACGGACACTAACCAGCAGGAGCTTCTGCCAGGCTGTCGCCGTTGCAGCAGGTGCAGGCACTAATGCAGCGATGGGAGGAACTGCTACAGTAACACCTGCAGCTGGTGAGTGAGCAAGTGTGCAAGCACAAACATTTATACAATAGGCATTCACACTTGCTTAAGTTGAACTTGTGGTGCTTCTCCTGTAAAGGAATATCAAGAGAAAATAAAACTTGAGCTGAGTAGTTTAGTCTGAGATGTGGCTTTTGAATTTAAGCTGTTGGAAGCAGTGTGTCCTGGTATGATGATAACTGGGTGTGGGTGATGCTATAATTGCGCAATTTAAAAAAAAAAAAAAATTGTTTTATTTATATATATATATATATATATATATATATATATATTTTTTTTTTTTTTTTTTTGAAATAACATTATGTTGAGCAGTTGCAGAGTTCCCAGTGTGTAAACTAAGTATGACAGCTATAGAGGAAAAATTAAATGAAAGTGGATTAAAGGCCGCACTGAAATACAGAATGGGGAAAAAAGGGGGGCGGGGGGGTGGGATGGGACAGATTAAGCTTTTCCTGCTTCCACCACAAGGTAATCAAAGCTGCTCTTCACTACCACTATGAAACCTCATTTAACAAGCTGCTGCTAATGGAAAGGAAAGCACTAGTTTTAGCAGGTGAAGAGGTCTTTGTGTAGAAGATTATCCATTTTATATTGAAATTTAAAGGAGTGCAGTTTTAATTAAAGATGACATTATCAATAAAGTTGTTTTCAAGTGGGGAAATTTAACCTAATAAAACGCAGTCAAAGACCTGCATGGACTAAATTACGGAAAGTAGTTCCACCTTTTTAGGTGTGTTGCAGCAGTAATACAAGTCAGAAATCTGATATTTTTCATGCATCACCAAGCCCCATCAGTATTGCTTTCTGACCTTAACACTTGTTCACAATTGTGGTCATTTTTATTCTGTTCCCATACCATTTAAGAAGTGAAATGTCTGTCCAAATTCTGGCCACAAGCTATAGAATGTTGGCAAAAAAATTTAATCTTGTCTACAGGTTGAAGTGGTTAAAGTAGGAGTTTTGTCATCTTTTTATACCAGTATGCCATAAGGAAACAGTCAAATATTCAATGGTTGCTTTGTTCAGCATTGTCTTGGAAATTACTTGAAATTACTTCAGAAATTTAGATGTGCCATTTTTACTATTTTGCGTAATGTTTTAACTTCACGTCTGCTGTTGAACATGGTTCTTAGTGAATAAATAAAAGCCACTGGTTAGATAATTATCGTGGCTTAAAAAGAATGTTGAGTAGTTTGCTGCTTGTCAGTTTATCCATTGTAATCTCATTCAAGTGCTAGTGTAGTCTCCCAAAAAGGCCCAGGTCACTACTGTAAGTAATTTTTGCCAACATCAGCACCATTTTGCTTACTGGGGAGAGCCTTTGGTGATCAAATTCACAATGGCAATAAGGTTTTGTTTTTTGTTGAGGTTTTTTTTTTTGTGTGTGTATCGTTAAAACCTGTGTTTGAATGAGAGGGCTACAGTGATCATCATGGCAGCAGCATATTAACAGCTTCAGGGTTAAACTATAGTGAACCAGTGTTTCAAGAGTCAAACTAGGGCGTTATGAGTACATGCATACAAACATGTTTCCTATACAATGTATAGAGGAACTGTGCAATAACATCAGAAATGTTGATAATACCATGACTTTTTTTTTGGCCTTATCCCCCACTACTGAGCTGGACTGTGTCGTTTTAAGGCACTGGAACTTGGTAAGGTTTAAAACAGCATGCTAACAGAAACTTGATTGCAAGACAAAAAATACACTAAATTAAACACTACATAATCAGGCTTAGGTGGGAGAGTGAAGGCTAGCTTGTGTGTCCTCCAAAATTTTTGAGCTCCCCCTTTTGAAACCTGATTGGGTAGCTCAGCCTGTTTAGAGGAGAATGCTGACTGCCAGTTCTGTTAGATCAGGCTCTTGCATTGGATAGAATCAAACAGAAGAAATGGTGGAAGCCAAGATAGCAAGGCCAGCTGTCTCTTTGGTCTCCCAAACCAAACTCATAACTTCTGTGTACTAACACTTCTCATTTAATGTAATGGAATTTTTGCTTGCATACTGTAAAGCTTGTCCAGCCTCACAGCAGTTGCTATGACACTTTGTGTCAAACCCATTGGTGTGCTAGTATTGAGTTGTATTTGGGGATATGATGAAGGTGAAGTAAAGGATGCAATATGTGCAAGTGTTTTACATGGGGCTTCAGTCTGTCTTAGTTTCTTGACACTTGCCAGCTGTTGAGCGTTTTGTGCACAAATTAATTGGTCGTTTGTACAATTTTTGAAAACATGCACTTCGGTGTACAGAGGCACTGTAGTAACAGATGGCTTGATATACAAACATAAGAGAGACTTCAAGCATTTCAGAGGAGGGGGTGTTCAGACAGACATGCAGCGAAGTTTGTATAGCTTTCTTTAGCCCTATTTGAGTGGGATTAGTTTTGCCAGAGGAGGTACGTAACGTAGTAAGTGTGCAAATCGACTGGCCATTTTGTAAGGATCTCTGTAATTTCCCCCAAATGGCATGGATCTAAAGCATCCACAAGGATCAAATCAACCTCCATTTTAGCTGATGGTCACAAAAAAAATTAAAGGGAAGCACCGTTTTCTGCACAGTTAAAGTTAGATTTGAACCTCTTGTTCAAATTGTTTCGTTTCAAGGTGGAAAATTGGAACAAGAAGTTGGCAGATACGAAGCCCACTTCAGCCTCGTCCGTTTTCTTTTACCCATTTTTATTATTACGTTACTTAATGTCATTTTGAGTGGGATTACTATTACTGAGGAGCTCTTGAGTTTGGACAATTTTATAAGGTAATTGACTCTAATTATTACTTGGCAGCCTTCTAAAAACTACAGACATGGTAGATTCACACTCGATTATAATCACAGACCTTGTCAGTTATTATTCTGATTACAGCATGTCCCCAGGTAACACTAATTCCACTCGAATAGGGCTTTTGTCTGTAATATGTTCTACATACTGATGAACAGTGCTTGTTTGTTTCAGTGTTCACAGCGGAACAGTATCAGGAGCATCAGGAACAGCTGGTTCTCATGCAGAAGCAACAGCTAGAGCAGATCCAACAGCAGGCCAGTGATGCCTCCAGCAGTACACAGGTGTGTGTGTGTGTGTGTGTGTGAGGAAGAGCGGCAGTCTCCTGTTATGTTTTTAAAAGGTGTCTTGTGCACTTGTTCATGGTTGCCTTTTTCCTCAACCCCCCCCATCTGTAGCCTCTTGTGTCCAAGACGTTGGATTCAGCCAGTGCTCAGTTTGCTGCCTCTGCTCTTGTCACACCTGACCAGCTGTTGACTCTGAAAGTCAAAGAGGATGGTGTTATGGGAAGTGGAGTGAATGGCATCCTCCAAGCCTCAGGTTTGTAGTCTGAACAGACATTTTGGGAAAGTTAAACGAAAAGTGATCTCTGATGCCTGCTTTTATTTGCTGTTTTAGTTTTATTTGTTCTTGTTTTCTGTTATTCTCTTCCAGGAGTTTACAAGGGCTTACAACTCTCTGCTACACCATCAGCTTCGATCCTCCCGAGCTCATCTCCAGTGACGACCTCTCCCTCACCTAGCTTACTTAGCCCTTCTAATAGTAACTCGACCACAGGCTCTGTCCACAATGCACACAACCCACTCAGTAACCATGGTAACAATACTGCCAACGCGGCCCCTCAGGTTCTGATCGGGAACAATCTGCGTCTGAGTGTGGCGACGCCCCAGATTGCCAGCCTCAATGCCCGCCACCTTCCCAGAAGTCTTGGCGGCGTGCCACCCGCTGCCTTAAAACTTGCAGCCGCTGCTTCGAACTGTCAGCTCCCCAAAGTCAGCACTGGGTGAGTAGAGGCATCTGCTCAGTTTGTCTGTTTTGTAGTGCTTTTATTTTAGCCAATAGAAAACCAGCAAGTCAGTGAACTGGCACAGCAGTGGGATGAGCAGTGTTTTGTTTTTGTCCATTTTAAGATAAATGCTCACTGTGCCTTTGCCTTTATTCACAGGGAGAATCATGAACAGGAAAAGCAGTCCCTTAGTATAGCGGAAAACACAGTTGCTATGGAGGTGACGTAGTAACCGTTGTCTGGGTGACTTTTTTCCCCCGCCCAGTCCAGTCTTTTGGTGCTGTGCACCAATCGCTTTTGGAAATGCAAAGGGACAGCAGGTCTCCGCAGCAACTGTCAGGCCTCGACAGCTAATCTCATCTCTTTATTATAACTTTTTCTTTCTCCCCCACCCCATTTTTTTAATATATTTGTTACTGTTAATAAGAGAAAATAATTCCTATGTAAATTATGAATATGGCAAATATTCAATGTACAGTAACTGCCTATTTGTAAAACTCCCTGCTCCACCCCCCAAAACCTTGTATATATGTTACTTGAAAACAGATTTGTTCACTTGTGATGTTTTGCACTTGGGAATTACAAAAAGAAAAAAGCAAAAGGAGAATGGAGGAAGAAAAGAATGCAGAGAGAGATTGTGAGCTGTGTAGCAGACGAAAGGGTTTAGGAATCATTGCATTGTGCATGATGAGGAAACCTGCTGTTTCACCTATTTATTGTGCTGTGTTTACACGTTTTCTTTTTCCTTTCTCCATGAACACTGTACTCTCACATGTTTCTATGTTGTAGGTGTTTGGGTAGCTAGTTTTTTTTTTTTTTTTTGGTAAACTGTGTCGAACCCTTCAATCTCTAGTTCTGCTGGTTCTCTTTGCAAATCAAATGGATGCTACAGAAATTCTAGTTCCGTTTTCCCTAGTTATTCGGTGTCGTGTTTTTTTTTTTTTTTTTTTTTTTTTTTTTTTTTTTTTTTTTTTTTTCCGTTTTGTTTTTATTTTTTTTTTTTTCACTTGGTGGGGGGTGTATGGTTTTTGTCACTCAAAGGCTTTGGGAATGGTGGGTGAAGAGGGGTGTGTGAATCTTCCATTTAACTAATCATCCCAAAACAAGTGATAGACAAGTCATGAAGTCTTCACTCGGGAGCATCTGTGGCTTCCATCTCAACTAAGCACTGGTTTTTGGGGTTGGGTTTTGTTGTTTTTTTTTTTTGTTTTTTTGACTTCATGATTATCGCTGCTTTTGTATAACTTCAGTTCCTTTTCATACTATGAAATGTTTTGCCTCCCATTGTAGTTTTTTGTACAACAAAGACAATTATTTTTATATCTTTTGTTCGTTTTTTTGTTTTCAGTTCTTGTGGTGAAGCGACTTGGCGCTTCGCGTAATGGAAGACTTTGTTTTTTTGGTTGCTCGTCAGTATAATGTTCTCTGATGAGTGAAATGCTGATGACTGTCCATTATTGCTGTGACCGTGTCGTAATTTCAGCTACTAGACACGCGAGAGAAGGAACAGGAGTTGTCACCTGGCTCCAGTCTCAGTCTCCGTCTCTTACCGCATCATCCAACAGACTCCAGACTTTTTCAAGGCCTAAAACCACAAGTTAAAAGGTGTGCCTTCCTTTGGGAATAAACTGCATCTCTTCTATGAAGAGGATGGCTCTCGGGCAAGGCTGCAGTAGTGCGGTCCTGGCTTGTCCGGAGCCCAGGTCTCTGATGCCCAGTCCACTGGCTGAACTAAACCACCCTCCAGGCCTCTAGTCCAACCTGGTGGCAGACAAAGAATTAAAATATTGAAAATTTAAAAATGATAAAATATTATTAAAAATGAGTGGGGGGTGTGACCCATAGAAATCTGACAATAAAGCCCAGGTTATTAAGTGATATGAGGTGTCTTGTGATTTTGTTAAGGGGAATTTAAATTGTGGGGGAAGTGGGTGTTTCAGAAAATGAATGACTTGCTTTTGCATCTTGGGTCTATTAAGTATAATAATACACTATATTGCCAGAAGTATTGTCACCCATCCAAATCATTGAATTCAGGTGTTCCAAGCACATCCATGGCCACAATGAATTAGATGCAGAGACTGCGAGCCAGGCCATGTCTAACATCAGTGTCTGACCTCACAAATGCACTTCTGGAAGAATGGTCAAAAATTCCCCTAAACACACTCCTAAAGGGTGGGCCAACATCATATTAAACCCTATGGATTAAGAATGGGATGCCTCTCAAGTTCATATGTGTGTTTAAGCAGACGGGCGAATACATATGGCAATATAGTGTATGTAGAAAAATCCCTTTTCAGATGCACTGTGTATCAAATATGTGGAAATAGTTGTTTACAAGGTAAACGCTGAATGGCTCTTCATATTCCCACTTCTATTAAGCAGTATTTGTATTTTACCTTTCTGTGTCTTTAAACCATGACTGCTTTGTAGCATGACCGCTCTGTCGATTACATTCTGAACCTGTAAATTCCAGAAGTGTCAATCTGTCCAGACTGCGTTTGAGGTCAGCATTTTCTTCCTTCCTTTATTTATTTATACTTATGCTCCGTACAGAATGAACTCTGATGGTAAATTAAACTGGGCATGGCGTGAGTAGCTATCTGCAAAATATCAGTTTCTCAGGAGCGGAGGTAAAAACTTTGTAAAATGTCTGGAAGGTAAGGATGGAAGATGGTGTTCAATTTACATGTGTTAAATGAACATTTCTTGTGACTTGTGTGGAATGAAAGTGGAAACAGATTTAGTACAAAACTGAAAATGTGTGACCCATTTATATTACAATATTCAATATTACTGAAGAGTGCTTTACCGTGGGAGATGCAGCATTTGCCGCCACTCATTTAGATTAAAAACCTTGCCATATTTGGGGTTAGTACATCCTATAATTAAGAGAAGTGATAGCAGTGCGCTCTTCTTCCCCTCACCTGCAGATCGTTTGGTTCACTTCAGCGGTGAAAAAGTCACACTAGTTTTGACATCTTCAAAAGAAATGTTTTAATCATGTTTCATTACAAGACTCCGATAAAGCCTGGTCCTGACTAGGCCTTAGACACTGACCAGTCCCAAGGTGGCGCTGTAGTCGACATGTTCACACAGATGAGCCTTTATAACTTCTCACAATGGTATTTGTACAGTCGTACTTTGGCCTCAGTAACTAGACCCAGACGTCTCTGATGAGAACTTGCTACAGTGTACAGGACTGCTGTGAGTGGGGAACCTCGGAAAGCTAGTAAACTTCGATCCTTCTCTAAACCAAACTTCAGCCAATGGTTCTGTTGAAGGAGAAGGTGACAAGTCGGCTCCCGGATCGCCAAATGCAAAGATTCACCACAATCCAATATATATATCCAATATAAAAACCAAGTTTTTATACTGTTTTTCGAATATCACTGCCCCTCCATGGGGTGGTTTCTTCACTCCTCGTCTCCAACTATCCTAAGGTTTCCATTGGCTATCGTTATATTCATGTTAAATTTACTTTTTGACACATGCTTTGTCTGACAGGGACCATTTTTACGACTCTCCATATCCGCTTTCTCAGCTCCGAGCTGGGCATCTTCTTAATTCTTTAAGAGTTACCACCCATTCCTGCTCGCTGCTCATCTGTTTTCTCACTAAAAGCTAGCTTATTTTTAATAAAAAGGCCGTATGTCTTACAGCTCATATCTGCTCATCTCTCAAGGCTTTCTAGGGCTGCAAGAATGCCTGGTACAAACCCCTCTCGGCTAGAAGCTTGAGGCCTGTTTTCCTACCTGAGACAGCCTGGGCCTTAGTTACGATGACTGTACTCCATTTTAACAGTTTCTAAATTAGGGATTGCTGCAAACCTTTTATTAATGATAACTCAAGGATATATTTTATCAATAAGCTCCTTCAGAAATATCAACAGCATGTAGCTAAATCAGCTACCTAACTAGCGTGTCTGTGTGTTAGCTCGCAGAATTTCGGGGGGCGGTTAGCTGAACAGAGCGGGTGGGCGGCAGGGGTGGCTAACTAACATGGGACGTATTCATATTGGTAAATAGAGCGACTTTCACAGTTCAAGCTGCCAAATGCTGTTCCAGAATAAAACCAGAGAACAAAAGTCCTAATCGAGCTGAATTCGTTTTACCAGAGGAGGTCCGGCAACGTAACCTGTGCCTGATTTGACTGGCCGATTTATCCGGGAGAAAGGATCTCTGCGTTTTACCCAAATGGCCCAGATCGAAAGCCCAGATGTTGGTTAGCTTAGTCTTAAGGTCGCAAATAAAAATGGTGCTGTTTTCTAATCAGTTCTGTTATTACATTACTGAGGAGCCCAAAGAATTAGTCCAGAATTATTAACGTTACCCAGAAATGTACAAACTACATGGCAAATTCACACGGAGTTAAAATTACAGCTCTCGTCAGTAAACACTCGGATTACAGCGCCTCAACAAGAAAAACTAATCCAGCACGAACATGGCTACAGGTGTCACCAGTCACGTTTCGGCTAGGTCACTCGCGATCTTTAGCTTTTGTTAGTGACTGGGCCCACCATCCGCAAGGTCCAGCACGGGGAGCGGTGCAGTGCTGCACAAGCAGTGGGGCCCTGGGGTCGTTCTAGGACCCGCTGGGGGGATTACATGTCCAAATTGGCCTGGGAGCGTCTTGGGGTCCCCGTGAATGAGCTGGAGGAAGTTGCAGGGGACAGGGTCATCTGGGATTCTCTGCTCTCCCAACTGCTACCGCGACGCTATCTGGATTAAGCGGTCAATGACGACGACGACGATGATGATGATGATTACATTTACATTTATGGCATTTGGCTGACGCTCTTATCCAGAGCGACTTACAGTTTGATTCTTTTTTTATTTATTTATTTATTTTACACAGGTAGGCTAAGGTGGTGTTAGGAGTCTTGCCCAAAGACTCTTACTGGTATACTGTAGGGCGCTTACCCATGATGATGATGTAGAGACGAGTGAGAGTCACGTTTCAGTTCTCCTGTTAACTTGTCTTCGCCCACGTCCACTCACCACACGGATGTGGTCACTCCTACGTTACTCAAGCGGCACTCGGTGCAGAAGTGAAGGACGCCGCGAGGAGCGGGATATTCCAACAGGTTAGCCTCAGTGAACTAATGGCTGACCATGCAGAAGCGAGGTGTTTTTAAGAACTTGGAGCATAACGTACACAGTCTACGGTGTGAGGGGTTTCTTTGTCTGACTAACCCTGGAGTAGAACTGTGTTATAGTGCCTTTGTTCTTGTTAGCCATGTAGCGTTTAGCATGCTGACGAGCCGGGTAGCAGGACGTCCTCCGTAACAGATGGTGTAGTTTATAACCTAAACCACAACAAATGGAATCTTATTCTGAAATGTTCAGCATTTTAAAGTAGTTTATTTCCATCGCTTATAAACAGCTTTAGCTGGCATTATTTTGAAAAGAGAAACGCATCAGCTCGCAATGATTTCTGGTCCCGGTCTGCTGCTGAACTAGACGCTGGTGTTTGTTCACTTCCTCGCCCCTCCACCGAGAGGCCGTTGCTAAGCAACGACTGTGCTAGGAGACGCTCGAGCTATTTGAATGTGTTTATTTCTTGCTTTGCGCGCAGCTGCTGCACGATTTAAGGTGGAACGGGAATATTCAAACAAGAAGATGGCGAAAAAAAGGAGTTTTAGCCTATCAAAACATCCTACCTAGAGGTTTTATTTACAGATTTACCCGTAAATATACGCGACTGTTTAATTTAGTGACATCAAATTGATGCGCAGTAGCTTTAGCTCGTATGTAGCTAGCCAGCAATGTTAGTATTATAGCTCTTTAATGACCTCGTACTTCAGAGGGTCCAGTGATATTCGGGAGAAAAATGTACACAGGACAAAACGTATCAGGTTCTGAACATTTTAGTTTAACACAGGGTGCGACAGAGGCGAAAACCCTATTCATTCTGACCAGGTAGAAATGGAGCTTAGACCCGGAGTTCCTAATATGGGCAGAACGAGCACTACATAATGACAGACGACTTCAGTGGTCTATTAGCTGCGCCCGGAAACTTCTGCCACTAGTGCTGTCCTCCCCCTCCCTTTTACCGCTCCTCTCCTACCCCAGAAGAATGTGGAGGGATTAAAGAGAGGAATGGAGATGGGATAGCTGACCCCTTTCAACGTCATTAAAGTTGGTGCTGACTACTGGTGAACTGAGCCTATCACAGCGTTTGCTCAAAAGCAGACCCCAATACAGCTAGAGAGCCCACCTATTCACATATGTGGGATTTTCTACTTTGTACTTGGTATAAAATAAAGATTTAAAGTCCACAACAAAAAGAATATATAAACCCAAATATAGCGCAGAATATGAAGTACAGTTGAACTGCTCTGGGTCTGGGCATGTCTGCAGTGATGTCACTAAAGTCTGTAGAGATCTTCCTGCGTAGCATATACACCTGTGCATCTTTCGCTTCAAGCAGCTTCTCTCGTCATCTCCAGTAGTCGGACAGCCAGTAAGATGACATCACGAAAACGGTTTCTGGGTCATGGAAGGAGAGGAGAAGGGTTGGTAGGAAAAACCAGACATTTTTCAGGGGTTTCTGTATGCAGCTATTATAAAGCTCTGTAAGGACTTGGTTTGTACTCTCTCATTAGAGTTGTACTACATATTTGGGAACTGTTTAGTAAATGATGACAGAAGAATAAATAAATTCAGACACTTTCTCATCAAACTGTGTCAGTAGCAGTCTCGTAAACAAACCAACGTTCGTTGAAGTTGAATTCTTATTAGCAGTAGATGTGAACATAACATTTTGAGAGGTGCAGGGGATGAAAACCAACAGGGAAAGGTATAAAATCTGACTAGGATACACATGTAATTCTTGATCCATGATTGCAGTGATCTACAGCAGTGGTGTTTCTGTGTGATGGTGCTATACGAAGGTAAGTATAGTTTAGGTAGCTAAACATACTGATTACCTGTGTATGACTGACATCACACACATCATTTACTCTTTATATGTACAGGGTACTTATGTTTATTAATGATGTGGTTGCTGACAGTGGCAACAGAGCGAATTCCGAATCAAACAGAAGCATCTTAACTGTTCAGATTAAGCCAATTATAATTTTGGTGGATGCACGTCACCTTGTAACAACTGTGACCCAACACATATGTGGCATCCAAGGCAGGCCGTGCTCCTGTGGGGAGCTTAGGGGTGTTGCCATGCAAAGTGGCTCTCAGGATGCGCACCTTGGGAGCAACAACATTTTATGTCCATTTTACCATCTTGCCTGTAAATGTCTCAGTATGTGCTCATGTACTAGTTTAGGCTAAAAAATATAATACATACAAAAACGCAAACTTACTCTGCTCTGCTTTAAGCTTTGGCGCAGCTGTATCTGCTTTTCTCATGTCTTGTTTGAATTTTCCTGTTCCACCTTAAATGGTGCTTGAGGTGCTAGAATGTAATTGCTGCACCATTTAAGGTGTACCGGGACAATTCTAGTAAGACACTGGTCAACAAGAAGCTGACTTCAGCTACGCAGTGTTCGTCTCCAAATTATCTGTGTTTGTCTTAAATCTTTTTCTTTGCTTTTGTTTGTTAGTTACTAACCTGGCGAGATTCTTGTCTGCATTGCAATAGTGACCAGCAGTCTGCGCACCAATCTTCAGGGATAAAGGGTGAATTAGCAGTTATACAGTAACTCCACCCTTTAAGACCATTTGTTGTTAAAACTGTGTTAGAATGATCAACAGAGCTTTATTTTACTGCAAATGAGGATTCATTTATTTTTACCTAAAAATCTTATTCTCCTGTGGAGCCGCAACAGGACAGTAAAAGAGCCACATGTGGCCGACCCCTACCTTGGAAGATGCCCAGAGTCTGGTGAATTCTATAACCCTCAGATTTCAAGTATTTGCAATGGCTTGATAGTAATGTACCAAAACCAGAATTCCCTTAATTGTTCATTAGTATTGTCCACTGAAAAGGAGGAAAAACTGACTGTGTAATGGTAATTTACTAATAGACTGAACTGCATGTACATTGTAAAAATTAAATGCTTAATGACCCTGAATTTGACATGATATTGAAATTTGATTTAAAAACCAGAATTCCCTTAATTGTTCATTAGTATTGTCCACTGAAAAGGAGGAAAAATTGACTGTGTAATGGTAATTTACTAATAGACTGAACTGCATGTACATTGTAAAAATTAAATGCTTAATGACCCTGAATTTGACATGATATTGAAATTTGATTTAAAAACCAGAATTCCCTTAATTGTTCATTAGTATTGTCCACTGAAAAGGAGGAAAAATTGACTGTGTAATGGTAATTTACTAATAGACTGAACTGCATGTACATTGTAAAAATTAAATGCTTAATGACCCTGAATTTGACATGATATTGAAATTTGATTTAAAAATCTGCATCAGTAACTGGTGGCTTGTGGGTGTTTCAAGGCTGCAGTGATTGATGTGAGTGTAATCACAATCTTTTTGTGTTTTTGTGTTGTGTGCTTCTTGTGTTATGATCAGCTCTGGTTTCAAATCGCAGATTTGCTCTGCGGCTGCTTTTTAAATCAGAGAGTTGTTACTCTGAGTTTAAATATCAAGTCCTCTTTGTTGTGAGCCATTATCGTTCTTTTTGACCTCATCTTGATGTTTTCACATTTTATTTGTTTGTTTTATCTAAGATTGTATATTGTATATTCTTCTGTCTCTGTGTGTGTGTGTGTGTGTGTGTGTGTGTGTGTGTGTGTGTGTGTGTGTGTGTGTGTGTGTGTGTGTGTGAGAGAGAGAGAGAGAGAGAGAGAGAGAGAAGGAGAGGTATGACTCACTCTCGTTGCCTCAGGAGTTCCTCTAGCTTGCGTAACTTGTTTACTAGGCTTGAGGTCTGCATTCATGAGCTCACAGTACAGCTCACAATGACCGACCATATTAAACACACACGTGCACTGCTGGTTGACTATTTCCTCAGCTGATGGGCAGTTCTCCAGTGGGGTTTGAAGGTCACTCTGGCCGAATGTCCACCTGAAGCTGGGAAAATAATCACCAAAAGGTCAACACAGGACAGCATTAAGTGTAAAGCAGCAGCACAGTCACCGAGCTTAATTCAGCATAATATACACTATATATATATATATATATACATATATATATATATATATATATATGTATATATATAACAGAGGCCGCCCTTCATGTATTTAATTTCCAGTCAAAACAGCCATTTTTACAGTTATTAATTTTTCAGCTATCGGGGAAAAAAGCAAAGCAGAAAACAAATGTTTCACAGAAAATTACACAGAAGCCTTAACAACTAAACACAATATTACATTTTTCAGTATTTAGTGTGTTCACCCTTTACCTTTGTTATGGCTTCCATTCTTTTCAGGAGACTTGCTTTCAGTTCAAAGAAATCTGCTGGGATGTTTTTCCACAAATCTAATATTCAGTCTTAGAAGTTGGTTGTATTTTCTGCTTCTCACAATCCAAATAATCTCAAACACATTCAGGGATTTTGAGCTCTGGACCTGATTGACTTCCAGTGGATTGAACGTTCTGACCCTAATCATCTCCTTAATAAACTCATAATTCTAGGGGCTCACATACTTTTCCCAACAAAGACATTTAATGAGATCACGTTATTCAATAAATGGACGAAAAACTGGATAATTGTGATATTTGTTCTCTTCATCTTTTGCTATGACTTGAATGGAGATCTGATCATATTGTCCAATTTATGTAGAAATTCACAAAATGGTAAAGGATTCACAAACATTCAAACAACACTGTCTGTATGTATATGAAGATATAAATGGGTGGTTATGTTCAGGCGATGCAGTTGCTTATGACAACCAGAACATAGCGTGAAAGAAATCATAAGATAGTTACTCGTATTTCCTGCCCACTCTCTCACACCGCTGTGTCATTACTGTCTGTGTACTTAATACACAAACACACTGCTGTACACTCTTGGTGTGCTGTTTGATTTGAGGAGAGAAACATGATGAGCAAACAGCATGCAGGGATCAAAGGGGAGAAGACTGGACGACTGGACTGTGAGCTGTGTGTCCGTGAGAGAGAGAGAGAGAGAGAGAGAGAAATGTTCTCACTGGCCTTCATCTTTGCTGCTGATTGAGGAGTGAAAAGAATGATGTGACCTTTCAGTTCTTCCCAGGAGAGATGTTGCTCTGCTTTTCCTCAAGAAATACAACACAAAAGCACAAGGACTAAAGAGTCGAGTTGCTATGATACAGAACCATTAAAACATTATTTAGTATTGTAATAAAAAACAGTAGTAGTAACAATGACAACTGTTTAAAAACATTATTATTATTATTATTATTATTATAAGCAGATAATAGAATGAAATGCTACAATGCTGACTGTGGTCCATACATACACAGCTCCTGCTCATTATAGAGCGTGCAGCAGGGCTATTATCCTCAGCTGAAAAGATGAACGTAGCCATCGTATTTCTAAATGCCTTTGTCAATAAACCCTGAAACGTCCAATGAGTCATCAAGTCGACAAAGGAGCTCTGAAAGCGGGAACAAAGTAAAAGAGGCGTCTTTGAACCAGCCCAGCTACAAAAGCAAAGGGGAGGAAAATAGTGTGGAATGCGTTCGTTGTTTTGGCCTATGCAATTCGCCTGACTTCAGACGACTCGTCTCTGCTGGCTGATTGATTAGAAGCTGCTTTTGAGCTCTTCATCAGCGCTTGTGCCAAAAGTAGCAGCTTTATTGCTCTCTAATTGAGCTCTAGTTGGCTGATCTGGTCACAAATCTACACCGGTCAGAATACATTACCTCTGATGTTGTCATGGCAACGTGTCATCCCTCTATCTGAGGAGAGCAGTGGGTCAAGAGCTGTAAGGGTCAGAGAGGAATTTTCTCCACTGACTCACAGCCCACAGGTGACGGGTTTTAACTGCTACCTGTGAAGAAAGGCCCTTTCCATTGATGACCCAGCGAAGCAGAGAGGTGACTGTGCGTCATTCAAGCCTTAAAGCAATGGTTTGGTCAAAAATCCAATTTGCACAATTGCCCCTGTGGTCCGAATGTAGTCAGCCGAGTGGCCAAGACGTGTTTGGTGTCTGAAGTTTGCTACTTCGCACAGGATCTATATCTATGCCAACTGCATGCCTAAATCGTCAAACCATGTCAAGTTAAATGAGATAAATTTAGAGTAGCATGTATTCTTTCCAACATGGTTTGACGTACTGTCTATAAAATGGACCAAAGTATATTGCATAGATAAAAAATCAGTAGAAGTGACCATATGAGAGGGAATTCTGTCAATGCATGTGTCATTACATTAAAATTATACTGTCTTGTCCCCATTGGTTTCAAAAAGAAAGATGGAAATGGAGCAAGAAACAGGAGATTGGGGAGAAAACTGTAAATTTTGGTTTTGAATAAAAATTGTGGTCTTAAAACAGCTCCTCGGTTGCCCTTGCAACCAAAAATGGCTTATGTATCAAAATCTCTGAATGGTAGTGTTGCTATAGTTCATGACTAAAAAGATACCTTCAGGAGAAACACACACACACATTTTTTGTGCTTTCACTTGTCCTTTTGGGTCATAGAGTTGCTCTGGAGTCTATCCCAGCGGTCATTGGGTGGAAGGCAGGATACACTCTGGTCAGGTCACCAGTCCATCGCAGGGCCTTTCAGGAGAACAGCGTGGGAAAAAGTAGAACACTGACTTAAAGAAGAGGGCAGTGGCGATGGCTGTGGTGAGCGGGAAGATGGTGTTGATGGACCACCCAGGCCAAATGTGATCATTTTCTTGCATCATAGACCAAAATCTTTAGGTACAATCTTTGTCTTAGAATTTAACATGCAACATAAATGACATCTGCCAGCCAGAGTATTCGGCCAAGATTGTCTAATACATCGTGACATGGAATAAACTGCTGATATGGATCAGTTTGCGGTGGGCTTTAGAGTGGCGTACAGGAGAAATGCTTTGACTGAATGTAAAGAAGCTGCTCTGTCCATAACTGTGCCGGTTTCAATGGGCCTCCAGCAGCCCGAGCTCTTTCCTCCTGGAGTGTTTCTCTTCTGAGAGACAGTGTGAGGAGCATTCAGGGAGGATGATGATGGAGGCGGAATGTCAAACAGCTTAAGAAACAGAGGAGAGCCTTTATTTTTACTCCTCATGTCAGATATTTAAAGAATGGGAGGAAAGGTCACGGCTGGCGGAGATGTTTCTGTGTGCGGGTGTGTGTATGTTTGTTTGTGTGTGGGAGTATGAACCTCCACCGAGTTCAACAAAAGCTAAAAAACATCCTGTATGATGTTGCGCTGTGGAGTATGTGAGAAAATATGAATTTGGAGTGTTTGTGACATTTGGCAGATAGCTGTGATTTGGCATCCACAGAGGGGATTTGCATGCACCTGTTCAATGAGAGAGAGAGAGAGAGAGAGAGAGAGAGAGAGAGAGAGAGGCTTGATTACTGAAAGAGCTTCTGTTTGACATGCACCTGCCTAGCACTCATTTACTCCAAATGGACATGAGAAAGGCAAAGGAAAAGAGGAGGGAAAGAAGAGAGGAAAAAAGGATGGAGTGAATGCGCTGTCTTTCTCCCACTCTTATTTCTCTGCCTCTCCTCTTCTGTCTTTTTCTGTCTCTTCTCTGTTTTTCCTCCTTCACTCTCTCTCTGTCTCTCTCGCTCTCTCATTCTATACAAGTAGATATACAAAGCAACAAAGAGGCTCTTTGTGAGATTAAAGGGAGAGAAGAGAAAAGCTGCTCTTCCTCTAGGTACCACTCTTTCTCCCTCCCCCAGCCTCTCCACTCTCTCACTCTATTTCACTGCTCTATCCTCTTCTGCTTCTCCTCTCCTCTCTTCTCCTCACAGCTACACAGCACAGCGATCAGGGAGGATTCTGAATGAGGTCTTGTTTTATTCCTCCTTCTCAGGCATCCATTTACATTCATTTAGCAGAGAATGGTATAGTGGTGGCCTATAGTTTTATTCAGGGTAGAAACCCAATTCCTCCAACTTTACTGTTGTTTTTCCATTTTTTCCATATGGAAATGGCACATCAACAGTCTCAGACTACTAATCAATGATCTTATTCTACTATATGTTATTTTATATTAAAATATACCACACTCACAAAAAAGGGACAAAACTATCACTGTGGCAAGACCCCTTATTGTCACTGGGATGGTGCCCTCCAGGATACATCTCAGTAGCTTTCGTCAGGGAGTTGGACTCCACACACCCCTGTCTCACCGTCAGGCTTTTTTTTATTGTTCTGTTTGAAACATTAAGTTATGATAAGGTTATGCACACTTTTAACTGGGAAGAAGGTGCACAACTGGGCCTTAAAACCACTGTTGTACCTTTGAGGGCACATTTACATAGTTTCTACCATGATGAATGAAAAATGTACCTTCACAGAACCTTTATTTCTAACAGTGTAGCCTAACATCACAGTCCAGACAAAATCTTAGATTTTTGCTTGTTATTGTAAATTACAGTCAAACCAGCCATTCTGAATTATTACAGTACAAATGATTCTTTTTTTCTCCCACTTTTTAATGATTTTTTCCCAAGTCATTTCGAAGCATTTCTGTTGATCCATTCATCGTGAAAGATTAAAGCTGCCGTTCATTTTGGAAGACTTTCAGTTTTGCACTGCTGATTTTCACACTCCTTTTAAATACCTTCAAAGTTCAGGGTAAGTAAAGGCTTTTTGAAAGCTACACATCCTTTCAGACCCAGAGCACAGAGTCGTCACAGCGGAAGAGTGAGATGGTAGATGACAGCAAATGAATGGGGAGCTTTACTCTGTTTTGAAGCATGTTGTTTGCCATGAGAGACAAGCAAGAAAATAAATCCATCTGAAGTAATTCTGTGACCGGCCATTTTCTGCTGATCAATACAGGGATCAATGAGAAGCGTCTTAGTGAAAAAGCGGATTGAAGGTAATCACGGGAACTGGACGTTCTGCTCGGCTCTTACACTGACTGTTTGTGTAACATAAACCTCTCCCGTTTTCTCTTTAGTCTTGAGGGAAAAAAAGAGCTTTAAAAGTAGATAATAGTTTAGTTCTGGCGCTCATGCAGAGGAGGACCTTGTTCTTTTCTTCTGGCCTCTTCTCAAAGTAAATGAAGGCCATTTTAACAATGACAATCAATTTGGCTGCTAAATTGGAAACTAATTTCTCCTTCATGGGTGTGGGGCAAGAGCAGAGGCCCACAACAGAGACCCTGCAGGAAATCCCTTTACAGTTCAGTGTATGGTTTTTCACTTCAAGAGTTATCCATTTGGACTGCAAGGGTCTGTAGGCTCATACTTCAAGTCGTCACTCTCATAACTACATAAATTATGAATTAGTTCCACAGCAGCTACTGAATAATAATAACCTACATAATATACCTGCATCTTTGTTGTATTTTTTTTTTTCCTGAGATACACTTCTAAAATTTGTGCAGGTTTATGTGTGACAATCATAATTCATGTTTACCTGACCATAAACCAGGTTTTCTTCATCTCTTAAAATTAAACAAGCTGTTTTTGTTACTTTTCCTTTAAGTCTGGTGTGTAAATGAGCTCCATTTTGATTGGCTGTCCTGTATTATACCTCATTCATTAAGCAGTACGACCTGAAACACTCCTTTTAACTTCAACGTGGATGCGTGGAGCTTCCTGCTGTAGGATAAACAGGTGAATATATGTATGTGTGTTAATTTTTGTGACATCACAAAAACAGTGCATTCAAAACAGGCTGTTTTTTTGCAGCATTATCATCCGTATATGCACCGTCAGGACTGGGGAGTAAAAGGCGTGTTTTTGAAACAGCGTTTGCATACTATATCAATCTTTAATCCAAAAGTAAACCACTTTGTTATGCTCCCTGATAACTGCATCTTTAGAGGTAAAAGGGTTAAATCCTTCACAAGCTGAATCATAGAGTAGCACAGAAGAAATGGACTGAATGTAAGGATGCTGCTCATGTCTCTTATGGCAGAGAACCCACAGGACTAGAGTATATCAGTATTAGACATTGTCTTGTGGAAAAGTCACTCACTGACTGACCCTGCTTAGGTGAAGAGAGCATGGATCTGCTGTTAGTCTGAGAGGGGTTAAAAGGAGAGGACTCTGGGGTAATACACTGTATGTCCAAAAGTATGGTATTCAGACAATCAGCTACTTTAAAGAGCTGCCAGAGGTGTTCAGTTGTTCATATACAGCCTATGGAATGGGATGTAGCAGCTGTACATGAGTCTAAGGTCACAATGTCCGATGCTAAGCATCAGTTAAAAGGATATAAATCGCTCCAGCATTGAGCTGTAAAACACTGGAACTGAGTGATGGAGCTCCATCTAATACCTTTAGGAAGAGTTGGAGTGGTGTTTGTGATCCTGAACTAATCATCCAACATCAGCACCTGACCTCACGTCTGAATGCTATCAAGCCCTCACAGCAATGTTCCAAAATCTAGAGTAACGCCTGTGCAGAAGAGTAGAAGCTGTAGGAAAACGGGGAGAAATTCTCGATCTATACCCTTGATTTTAGAAGAAGCTCAGCAGGTGTCTAGAGATATTTGGACAAACAGTGTATCTGCTGAGGACAGTGGGATTATTGTGAAAAGAACTGCTCTGCTAGGATAAAGATGTTTGATAAAATAGCTGGATTGGATTTATATAGAACCCTCAGCTCGACTCTGCCTATTTATAGAGGCTTTGTTTTTGTCTCACTCCTCCACACACGCTAACACACTCAAGGCTTTGAAAAGCTGATGCTGGAGTCGGTGTGTGTTCAGTTTAAACAATGGATGTAAATCTGAATGTGTTCTGCTGTTAGTGATCTGAAATGCGTGTGTGTCTCTGTGTGTGTGTGTGAGTGTGTGTGTGTGTGTGTGTGTGTGTGTGTGTGTGTGTGTGTGTGTGTGAGAGAGAGAGAGAGAGAGAGAGAGAGAGAGAGAGAGAGAGAGAGAGAGAGAGAGAGAGAGAGGTGAGTTAGTTCATACTTAATGAGTTTCACCTGTGACTGTAATGAGGTGTGACTGGGATTCCCTACAGTACACATGCACAGTCTCAGCAGGACCCCCACAGACACCTGCTCTCTTCAGAACCCCCACCCCCCGACACACATACGTACACACACACACACACACTCCACTACGTCACAGCACTACTTCCAGTTCAGCTCTCTCTCTCTCTCTCTCTCTCTCTCTCTCTCTCTCTCAGGTCATTGTCTAAAGGGCCGTATCCACCAGTTCTTTGAACTGTAGCGTGCTAGGCTAATACTTGCCCCCCACCTGGCCAGCACACTAATCTCCCTCCATGTGATGTGTGTTTGCTGGGGGATTACAGTCCCCCCAGTGTGTCGCCGTTATCACAGTCCAGCTAGAGTCATCACACTGGGTGGTCTAGCTGTGGAGAACAGGATTGAGAACACAATGTAGGGATCACTGTGCCGTTCTCTGAAATAGCTCTACTTGCAGCACTGTTTTTGTGCAGTTTTTTCTACTGATCATGAGCCAGCACGATCACTGACTCATCTGGGAATTTTTCTTTTATGCATATTCATAAACTCTCAGGTATCAAATTACATACTGCATTTAGCCGGGAGCTATTTCTCCTCCACTATGGTCATCATGCTAGGTGTAAACTATAGGATCTACTGTTAATCATTATCATGATATTTGCTTAGAGAATTGCACTATGAAAATAAACCCTCAGACCAATCACAATGTGAGGTGAGCATCCTGACCAAACACAGTTCCTGATGAGGTTCTGTGGTTGTTTTGAAGAATCAAAATTTAATGAATCATTGGATGTACACTATTTTGGTCAAAGCAATGCAGGCCAGGCATCAATCACGTCACATTTATGATTTACTAGTGTGTTTATATAGTGATATACTGCAAGGTACATTGCAAATGCAATACAAACAACAGTACTACCATTTTGTCCATATCATGCAGCCCTTTTAATGTCATAAGTTAAACAGGTTTTGTCAGCTTTATATTTGTGATGAGCTTTTACAAGGCTGTGCTATTGGCATCATTTTTCTATGTTTGGACTTTTCCATCTCTCTCTCAGACTCAGAGTACAGACAGTCCACACAACAAACAGCAGTGCTGAACAGTATTGTGAGTATATTGCTATATATTGTGCTTCTGATGTCCCTTGAAATATAAGAAACACACAGTGAATCAGTGATGTGACATGCTTCCGTTCTGCAATGAGCACTGTCACAATTAACAATGAATAAATGACATATTGTGCAGCCCTTCGCAGCACGAGTAGAGACAAGGCCTGGTTCTTTCAAGGGCCCTAATTCTACATTTCAGGTCAGTACACAGCACCTTCTATAGGAATGCTTCACTATTGGATGACCAGTGGTCATTCAGCAATGGACGTTTCAATGAATGTTTCTGTGATCAGTGCAAACCATGTGTTGTGCTGCAGTTAGCAGCGTTTGTTGCTGGTATGCTGGATGTTTGCTAATGTTGGGTAAATCAATTAGACATAGCTAGCAAATAGACTTACAAGGACATGCATTACTTTTTAAATAATAGTGGTATTTGAATATCCTAAAGAAAAACCTACTGTGGTATTGATGTAAAGCATAACTGCCTGCAGCTTTTTTCGCTCATGGTAATCTCCAAAAGATTAGCAATTAAAGCCTATATTCCAGTTTGTGGCTTTTTTTAAAGAAAGAATATAAAAGAAAGAAATTACGTTTCCACCTAACCCATCCCTCTGGGAGAGAAGAATATTTGATTTATGTATTATGTAATATGATGTATAATGAATATATTTGAATAGAATGACATCACAAATAGTTAATATGCTCAGCATAGCAAGGCAGAATATTGCAGTGAGGTCTTGACCAGGGTTAGCTGAGTAAGGAGAATTTAATCCCCAAACAATGTCCTAACAAACTGTACGGAGTTAATCTCGGCTACCTTATGCTGGTTGAGTTAAGCTTGGCTAAGCCTGGCATAATTACAGAGGGGAGGTGTGTATTGTGGCAAGCTGGAGCATCACTTGTGGGGAATTGTTAGATCTGAAGTGACTAATGTTCCCTCATAAAGGATGTTCAGTGGAAATAAGAGCAATTTGGAGATGTGACCACATCGGACTTATGTAGCATGAAATTAAATGTTACTATAAAGGTTGCTTTGGTTTGTTGTCTGGCGTTTTCATTATACTGATGTACATTAGGCTGCCATGCACAGAAAGGGCCTTTGCTGCAAAAATATCTATATGTTGGCAACTGAAATCATCCAAAATTAAGTCAATGTATGTAAGATTTCTCAGTATGAGACTTATTTTACACTTGTTATGCTTATTTTACTTAATGAAATTGTCTAATTACAGATAATTCTGCTTGTTTCGAGAAACAATTTTCTATGGAATAAGCCAATTTCTTAAGACAGTAGTGCCAAAAATGAGTGAAAAAAACATCTAAAAATTCAGCTTATCATTTTATTGATTGTGTAGCTTATCATTTTCACAAAATATGTATTTTTGCATTGTTAAAAGGACCAATTATATGTACTGTTTAGAATGGATGTCAGCCAACTTTTAACTCCAATACACTTCCTCTCTGACTCTTCTCATTATCCTTCAAGTGCGTTTCACACTTGAGAATTGTTTGCACGTTTTCCTTTTAGTGGTTGCTTTCTTTTGGCTGGTTCTGATAGCTATTATCCCTCTCTCATGATAAAGGCCTCTTTTGAATTACTGTAAGGGGAAATAACTGTTTAGTCTGCAGTTTGGAGTTTTGAAGTCTCGCTGCTAATCTCTTTCTCCTCCGCAGGCTGGACCCGTCATTACAGTAACCTCATTCGAGTGAGAAATGACACTCATGAAACTGTGAATTTGAATTCTGTCTAAAGCAATAATCACTTAGCACCTGCAGGACTGCCAGAACGCCTTCGAATGCTACTGAAGCTCATTAAAGAAATAGCCAGCTTTTCACAGCACAGATTTGCAGTGTGCGGAGTGTGAACTGAGCAGAAGAGTTGGACAGAGGAGAGGACAAGAAGGCGAGCTAATAGATTTTTTTAAAAGGACAGGCATAGAGAGAGAGAGCAAGATAGAGAGCGAGAGAGCGAGAGAGAGAATATGCTTCAGGAATATGAATTTGCTCTCCGTTTTTTTTTTTCAGAATTTTCAGAGAAACCAGCCATACTAACAACTTCACCACTCACTTTGTGTTATCTGCTTGGTGATAATGCAGACACAGCAGAGAATACTGTAAAGACTGATTGATTATATCACCAAATAAGCCTAAAACCTAATTACAGTGCAGCTGTTCTGCAGTCTAGAAGTGTCTCTGACTACACTCTGAAGTGAGGGACCCTTAGACAAATCGTCCTTCACTGCACTTTAAAAACAAAGATTCCAAAAAAGGTTCTTTTTCTAAAGAACCTTTTCGGGCAGATAATTCTTTAAGAAACATTTGTAAATGAAATACTCACTTGTAACAAATCATTTTTGTGAAGAACTGTGACCCTCTCCATAATGGAAAGGTTCTATACCAACTGAAGGTTTATATCTAGAACCCATGTGTCAAACACAACACCCGCAGGCCAGATCAGGCCCACTACACAATCTTTTCCAGCCTGCTTAAGTATTTTAATTATCTATGTATACCAGCCCATTTCACAATGCACTGCAACATTATATGCATTCAACTCTCCTCCTACCCCAACAACAATCAATGGGACAGCAGGTTCCATACCAGCCATATGACCAAACACACTAACTGCATTTCAGCTGCAGTTCAGCCAATATAAACACTTAATGTCAGCTCAGCAGCTCAGAAATTGAGCTCAAGTATTAATGAACTTGCAGGAAAGAAAGGATGCCAGGTGTCTGGTTCAAGCAGATAAGGTAGGTTTAAAAGACCGAGCTCCTGGAGGCATTTAAATTTTTAGTATTTCAGGTATTCATGTAACATTTCAAGGGTTAGGGTTATGAGGTTTTTGCATATTTTAATAAACAATGGGCAGTTTAAGTTGTAGCACAACATTAAATAAAAATGAAATAAAGACATTTTTTCTCTGGCCCACAGATTTGTTGAGATTTTCTATTGTGACCCTTTTAATCACTGGGTTTATGTCTGTTGCTGAATAGAATGACAACTGGACTTGTGCTTGTTTTATTAGGAGTGCAATTAGAGCTCTGGAATTCCGCGAGAAACACACACAAATGGAAAATACATCAACATTAACTGCCATTGCATTTTGTGTTGACGTAACAAAGGCAATATGTGTCATTAATTAGGCTCATTAAACTTAATTGTGTCCTTTGGGCATTTATACCTGACCGGTATAAAGATGGTGTTGGTGTGGAGCCGCCTGTCACTCTAAACCAACAGGTGTAATTAAGCGAGAAAGAGAGAGTGAGAGAGAGAAAGAGAGAGAGAGAGAGAGAGAAGGAGAGGGTGAAAGTAGCGAGAGAGGGACGAGAGAGATATAAATAGTGAAGGGAGAGAGAGGGTGAAAGAGTAGAGAGAAAGGGACGAGAGAGAGGGACGAGAGAGAGAGGGGTGAAAGTGCAGAGGCAGAGCAAGAGAGGGCGACAACAAGGCACAGAAGTGAAGGGAGAGAGAGGGAGAGAGAAAGAACAAGAGAAGTGAAGGGAGAAAAAGAGCAAGAGATAGAGACAGAAAGGGAGGAAAGAGGGTGAATGTGAGAGAATGTGATGGTGAGAAAGAGCAAGAGAAAGAGTGAGAGAGAAACAAGCAGACAATTCAAGATTTAATTAAAGCCCTTTATTTATACATAAAAACGTATTGCCTCACGTGTACATTACAGTAAAAGAGAGAGCGGTTAGACGTGAGAGGGTTAGTAGAAGCTCAGATTGTTTTCGGTCAGAAATGAAGTGCTGCTTGTAGATCAACCACAGTGACAGTCACTTATTTCTATCACAGCTCTTAATTAACTTTATTCTCAGACAGAGTCTGATAGCATGCAGCTGAAACAGTGTCATTAATTTGGGATATCAGTAACAGAGTGAAGTCATGGGCACTGCAGTAGAGCTTATGTAGCGCTTTGGTACATGTACGCCACCTAGTGTCCATTCTGAGTATTACACAGTGTTCTTCACAGCGGGCAAATGACTGAAATATTAAACACGGTCTTAACTTTCACTGACACTGAAAATAACCACTTTAAAGCCCTGTAAACTACACAAGGAAATGGCATCACATAGAGTAGCATCCTTTTAGTGTCTTACATGTTTCATCAAAATTACACATAACCCAGATATTTGGTGCTCAGCATATTTTTAGAGCATTTGGTTTAGTGTGTGCAGCAGAGCGGGTCAGTGATCCAGGCCTGACAGCTCTGGTCAGCTGGTACTGTCACGTAGCCTGCAGGGTCAAACAATTAACCTTGAGAATATTGAAAGCAGTAGGAGAATGTTAACACAATAGGCCAGAAATGAAACAGCGGACGTTACTATAGTAACTTACACTGAAATCTGAAGGCATTTCAGACTCTCTGCATTCACTTATTTCTGTTGCCAAGGAACCTTTTTCATTCATAATTTTCAATTGAAAATGCAGTGCACACTGATATTCCCTGAAGAGGGAAGGACATTGCCAGTGGCTGAGGATGTGTTATTATGAGTGTTGCGTGACTCAAGATCTTCTGTAATGTGATTGAATAAGAAAGCCAAATAACTTTAGTGCAAATGAATATGATCTGAACTTCCTCTGCTAGTCCTCATGAATGCATTAGACTTTTGTACATGCTTTGAGGCGGTTTCTGCCTACAGAGTCTCATAACCTGTGGATTCATGATTTCAAGCACATACAACATGACTTTCATTTTTTCATTGAAGAGTCCATATCCAGCACTTGTGGTGGTGCTTTCAACAGATTACTCCTCTGTATCCATCACAGACTTGGTTGGATGAGATTATTTAGTCCTGTCACGACTCTGTAACTGCCACCTAATGAGGGGTTTCAGTGTAGCTATGGTAACCAGCAGTTTTAGTCACCACTCCCCTGAGTGTGTGACAGGTGTGGGGTGGTCACAAGTGTTTGATTGTTGATTGCACTCTGATTGGCTGATTTCTGTGTAGAGTGAAAGGCACCTTTGTGTTCAACTTAATCACAGGCTAATATATATGCTTAATTATCAGTATAATAAGCGTCTGAAGTATTTTCAGTATTTTAATGTGTTCAAATGTGTATCTGTACATATGTAGGTTACTCGGTGGAGTAAAAAATGTAAAAACTAAAAACCACCTTGCCTTTATTTGATCTCCAGTCAAAAATGGTCATTTAGTATATTGTTCATTTTTTGCCAGCATCGAGACAAAAGTAGAACATATTGATTTAACAGAAAATTACACCAAGGCCTCAGCAACTGAATATAATATCATTTTTTCATATTGGGCAGCATTTTCTGCTTCTCACAAACAAAGTAATCCCAAACACATTCAGCAAAGTTGAGGTCTGGACTCTGGAGTGGACAGTCCATTGTATTGAGCACACCATCAGCTGGTTTAATTTGCCAATTTCCTTTTTTGTCTATTGTTGTTTCTCACAGTTTATAATGGCTTTGTGACAGCTACACGTCCTTTCAAGCCCATAGTGCTGAGCTGTCTTCTCCCAAAAACACCTGTGGATTTTCTCGTTCCTTATGCAAGTGGATTATTTATGTCTAACCTCCTCAGAATATCCTGCACAGCACTGTGTGTGTGTGTGTGTGTGTGTGTGTGTGTGTGTGTGTGTGTGTGTGTTCATTCTAATTGGTTCCTGTAATTATCAGAAACGTTATGGCAGCAAACTGAGAACCAAATGAGCAGAAGACACAATAATGAAAAAGACTTTCCCTCCTTCTCTACTTTCTCTCTCTCTCTCTTTCTCTCTCTCTCTCTCTCTCTCTCTCTCTCATATTTGCCTTCTCATTTGTTGTGTAGTTAAGGTGTAGTTAAGTATGTTCCACAGTCAAGGCAGTGTAATTGGACAGTGTCACAGTTTTCTTGTTTTGGTTTTGTGCTCCAGCTCATTGGATTTAAAACAGAACAATCACTAGAAGGTTAATGTGCAGAATGTTGCTTTAATTTGAATGTATTTATATCTATATTGGGTAAACCAGGCTGTTTTCAGTTCCTACATGTTTCTGGGGCTTTTGTCTGCAATTTTGTGTTTTTAAAGCACTGCATGTCCACTATGCTTTGGATATGAAGTAGTACCTTTTTACCCACACTCCCTTCATTCTATCACTTTTGGTAAAAGTTAGTCTTCAAATCTGTTGTGCATAAGACTGTAAAAGGCAGCTGGCACTTTCAAATCCTTAAAAAAATAAACAAAAAACAGAGACAAAAGGTTCCAGCAGCAACAGTATGTACACTAACCGGTTTCTCTGCATACTTTGTTAGGCCCCTTTTACTCTGTTCTTCAATGGTCAGGACCCCCACAGGACCATAACAGAGCAGGTACTATTTGGGTGGTGGATCATTCTCAGCACTGCAGTAACACTGATGTGGTGGTAGTGTGCTAGTGTGTGTTGTGCTGGTCTGAGTGGATCAGACACAGCAGTGCTGCTGGAGTTTTTAAACACCTCAGTGTCACTGCTGGACTGAGAATAGTCCATCAACCAAAAATAGCATCCTGTGGGCAGCGTCCTGTGACCACTGATGAAGGAAAGGAGGATGACCAAGACAAATTGTGCAGCAACAGATAAGCTGACTTAATATCTATGAGGTAGACCAACAAGATAGGAGTGTCTAATAGAGTGGACAGTGAGTGGATACAGTGTTTAAAAACTCCAGCAGCACTGCTGTGTCTGATCCACCACACACACTAACACACCACCACCAAATCAGTGTCACTGCAGTGCTGAGAATGATCCACCACTTAAATAATACCTGCACTGTGGTGGTCCTTCTTTTCACTAATGTAGCAAACATTGTTTGACGTACTTCATGCTTTAGTTATGTCTCTGACTGATCTTGGCAAATTTGACAGCTTCATGGTGGCCTGATTTAATGGCATTCTTTTGTTTTTGTATTGAGAGGCAACTATGACAGACAACAGAAACAAATGTGATATTTAGACCATTTTGAGACTGAATTGATGAAGGAGTGACCCACAGTTGGCCAAGAAACAGGTGAGTAGTCAGTTGCCCCAGTTAGTCTACTGATAGGCCTCAGAAATGAATTGATTGTGTGTAAAAATGAGCTGTGACATCATTCTAATAATTTTACACTTAACTGACTTAATAGATATTGTTTTATTGCAAGTCCAGGCAATTGGAGAGCCAAACACAATTTATGTTGCTGCTTAATTATTCATAAACCGCATTGTATTTGGCCCTGTCCATCAATTTACATGCCTGAGTATTTTGAATTGCAGTGATCCATTGTAAACACAGGTAGGTGCTGTTTCCACTCTCACTCATGGATCAGCATCTCAGTTTTTGTTTTGCTTTAGAAACATCTAGATGACATTATTATTTCATTTTATATGCAACTGTAGAGTGATTCGCTGTAAGCTAATGAATTCCAGAAGTTAAATGACAGTTTATTCACGCATCCACACCAAAATACATGTATGACTCAACAGACACATGTAGGAACAAATGTCAGCAATGAATGGGAGGCATTTAGGCACAGTTTCAAGTGAAACAGGTGTTTTCCTGTATGCGACGGACAGACAGCCACACTCATTTCATTCACTCACAGCCCTTCCCATTGATGATATCTGAGTTGTGTGTGGAATGTGTGCTGATAGGACTGACCATATCACATAGGCCAGGTCAAATGGAGCTAAGTTGCTTAGTAAAGCATCGTTAGCTTACCGTCATTATTTGCCTACAACCGTGTTTCCCAATACTGTCTCTGCACCACACATATTAGTGTCGTCACATTCAATTTCATTTATTGTTGTTACTAAATAGTAGTTACTGAAATATAAGTCTTCAAGATAAATTAATAATGGAATAAACTAATAACTGAATAAAAAGCCAAGGGTTTATATGGGATTACTAGAGCAGAGAAAATATTTAAATGAGCATTGTGGGACACTCCAGGATCAGAAGTGTCAAACGTCGGCCTATGAGATTGTCATTTCTATTCTTTAAAGCTAACATTCGGTATTGCTTTACATGACACTTAAAGGACTGTGATACCCTGAGAAAGCAAGACATCGTGCCTCTACAGAGACTCTATCAGTGCTTTTTACTCCACATACCAAGGGAAAATCAACTTACGCTATTCAGCATTTGATTTGAGACAGCTTGTGTGATATACACTCATTGCACTCCCTCCCTTTAATGTGCCATTCATCCAGTCTTAGCTCAGGCCAAAGATATGGCTGAAATGCATTTCAGGACCAGTCAAGGCAAACTGCACTTAAAAGTGCTTAGTTAATACAGTGACATGTTCAGCTGTAACGTCTGACGCTGTTATCTGGAGCGCTTCATAATTACCTGAATTAATGTCATTTCTGGCACATGCCTAATGTCTGAAATTAACTTTAGACAGGCTGCAGCTGATCACCCTGTTATTCTTTCCAGTGGTTGTATTAATCACCGCTCTTTCACTGAAACATTACATTTATTTATGGCAAACAGTCCCTGGAATGTTACTTTTTAAAAATTCTTTGGATTTTCTAAAAAATCCAAAAAATTGCATCATGTCATAAAAAATAAATACAGTCTCTACAGCATTTCATAAAAGAGGATTTTCATACAAACGTTAATGCAGAAATACATTTGTAGAAACTTAAAAAATAGAAACAAATTAAAATGTGAATTGAGGCACATGCAAACATTTAGACACCCTTCCAGTTTTAAACTTGCAGACCTAAATGAAGTTGCTACGCATTATTTGACTCATTTGTACTGGTTAAACAGGTCAGCAATTGTCGTTAGGAGGTGTATTAAATTAAAACACTTATTTTCAGACAATACGTGTTTCAATAGTAACAATTCTGGTGTTACACTTGTCATAGTGACATTTCATGCTTACATCATTATTAAAAAACAAATAATATTAATAAAACAATATGTTAACAATGTGTTACATATAGTGATTTTGTTTTATTGGTATCTTTTTCTTTCTGTTGTGACACTAAAAGTATTAGTTTAATTTACATAATGTATAGATTTTTGTAAAATGCTCCAGTAATTATAAATACGGTGATTAAAAAAAAGAAAAAGGAAGGACGGTTAATAACTGTTATGGCATAAGCCAATTAACAATCACAGGGCAGACGTGTTGAAAATGATTCCATGGGTGCTTAATCTTCTTCATTACTATAACTAAACAAAACAGCAACCTATTGTGAGTTTAAACTGTAAATGACAAATGTAGAATAATTAATATGATAGCTCTTTTGAAAGTATGTTTTTTGACAATCATCCTACAAAATGACCCCCAAAATTATTTTATATCTGTCCCCCCCTGAATTTGTACCAGTGACTGTATTGCAAAGACTGTATGTTCTAAAGAAAACATGTACTGTATGTTCACTTTTTTCATTTCATTTCAGCAGTAAGATGACAAAACAACACAACAGAGATTCAAATGTGCACAAATCTGACTCAGTGAGCCGTAATTTCAATGACCTGTAAAAAATGTAGGCATTTGGAGTCTCCTGTGTAGTGATATTGACTCCATTCTCGTGATGCTTTATTAGAAAATGCTAAGTGGCAAAACACTTCTTGATGGAACAACATAGTCACCTGGCACTGTATGTCTAATAGCCTGATAACTGTTTGTCCTCTGTGCAGATGCAGTGCTATAGGGGCACCCAGCATCCAGCACCTCCTGAAAGTGTACCTGGTATACATGTGTATTTACTGAGAACACTCTGTAGACTGCTGATACAGGATCAGCTTTGCATTAGGCTACTCCTAATCAGAAAATGAACTGACACCCCTAAAATCCTCTGACCCTCTGATCCAGACACTCACTATAAATATAGTCACTATACTCTTGTGAGATTATCGCAGTGGACTATTTGTTGTTAGGCTTTCAAACATGGATCACTTACAAAAGACAATGTAAAAGTTCAGAACCGAACAGTGATTGTAGGGAGAGAGATACCAACTGATGCCGCTTTGAGTGAGTAGGTTTCTTCATCAGTTACATTACTGCATCAGTGCCCACAAGCTGTCATCATGGCCTGTGGTCATCTTTTGTGGTTAGAAACACCACAATAGCAATTTCTGGACAAAAAAGCATGTATTGCAGGGCTTGTGATATACAAACTTAAACACTGTCTAAATGGTCATTGCACAAATTTAATTCCATCAAAGAATTGGTGTCTGAGAGCAAAGCTGTGTAAAGAGTGGATTCATTTTTCATTTTCGTTACTGCGAAGCAAACCACTTTCTTGACCACAAAGTAATGTTGACTGACCGTTGTCCAGCTCAGCGCAGAACTGTTGAATCAGTGTTGATTTGTAGTTGATTCTAGGTCATCAACCAATACAGATTAAATGCTGTGATATTAATGTTGATTCAACGATACTTTGCTATCTGGGTTCTCTCATTAAAGTGTGACCAAGGATAATAGCCACAGGTAAGTCTAGGTGGCCCATCTGTCCCATAAGACCACCCAATCAAACGGGGGCAGAATATTAATTAGGCTGCATTTTTAATAGAGTGAATTTTTGGGTCAGTATGGGTCAGTGACTGTATGAGCCTGCACTTACACATTCACCAATATTTTTCTTGTAATTGGTTTTTCTCGAGATCCACGTTTTACAGTTTTTTGGTTTTATGCACCAAAACAGTCATAATTCATTTGTACATGACCATTTTTTAAATCCTGTGCTTTTTAAGGCTGATATATGTAAATGACATCTGTTCTTTCTGTGTGGTAGTGTGCCTCATTCAGTAAACAGACTGGGTTGAAACATTATTTATATCTTTGACATGAATGGGTGGGGCTAAACTGCAGTAGACTGAATATGCACATATACACACTGACTGGCAACTTCATTAGGTTCACCTTCTTGTATAGGTGCACTTTGTAGTTCTACAATTACAGACTGTGGTCCCTCTGGTCCTCTGCATAACTTGTTAGTCCACTTTTATCCTGTTTTTAAGGACCACAGAGCAGGAATTATTTGGGTCCGCTCTGATGTGGTGGGGTATATATATATACATATATATATCAAACATAGCAGTGCTGCTGGAGTTTTTAGACACTGTATCTGCTCACTCTTCACTCTATTACACACTCCTACCTTGTTGGTCCACTTTGTTGATGCAAAGTCAGCTCATCTATTGCCGCACAGTTTGTGTTAATCATCCTCTAGTCCTTCAGGAGGCTGTTGGCTGGATATTTTTGGTTGGTGGACTAGTCTCAGTCCAGCAGTGACATTGAGCTGTTTAAAAACTCCAGCAGCACTGCTGTATCTGATCCACTCAAACCAGCACAACACACATCAAATCAAAGTATTACCTATTCAAAGTGGTAAATAAAAAGTGTACTTTAACAAACTGCAGATTGCTCCTTTACAACCTTTTGTACTTTTGAAGCATTTGCTGTACAATCATAGCTCTGGTATGAGCCCTACAGTCTCCTGCAGCACATTCACAACACAAAATGTGGATCTCTGTAAAGGAACAGTAGAACAGGTTTCTTGGTTTCATCACATACAGAAGGAGCAGTTTGCCCAGTTCCTAGACTTAAGATCAGCAAATATGGGCGTCTGTTCTGAACAGCTCCACAATGGACCGATTTTGAGTGATGACTGTGCGACTTCCCGGGTGAATTATTGATATGGGTAAATGATACTATTATGGGTTTTTCATGGGTAATGGGCAAATGTAGTCCTACAGCTGTGTTTAAGCAGCTGAGAAAAACAATGCAGCTAAAGTTACAATGGATCTCTGAAATAATCCACTTTATAATTGGTTTGTAGCAGTAACCTGGCAGCTGCGTCTTTTTGGTTTGGCTCTGCTCATGTGGGCAGTTTTTGGCTTGGTTTGCCATCATGTGTAGGCTGTGTTCACCCAGCACTTGAGTTTAGTGAAAGTAGGCTTCTTCAAATTCCACAGTGATGAGGACATCTGAATGAGCTCATCCCCATAATTTGAGGGTAAACTAACCATTTATTACAGTGGTGGTCACTTTTTGACATGGCGGTTACAGCCAAAAATAACATTTTTTTATAGTTTGTGCCTTAGCCATTAACATTACAGCTATCGTGAGCTTATTCACGTTGATGTTGTCAAGTCTATCTTTAAGTATCTTTTATTAAAGGGGTGTTCTGTTTTTAGATGTGGTGTGGATAATGCTAAAATAGAGGTAAATCTGAAAGCTTTCTTTGGATGGTATTTCGCCTCACAATGCCCTGCTTGTACCTTTCTTCAAAGAACAGATTTTTAAAAAGAACATTTAAGGTCAAAACTTTGTCTGAAACCAATGTCTGAGGCAGTGTAGTCCTCACCTTGCTGCCTTTTGTGTGGCAGCTTTTAGAGGCATTATAGACGTCTGGTTCCTATCACCACTGTGAACAATTACCTCTGTTACCCTAGAACAGATCATTTCACACCAAACTAATCTGAATGACTTCTTTACATCTTAACCATCTATTTTTTTATTTATTATTTAACCATCTAGATTTTATTTTAATTGGGCGGGAGTTTGTTGACGGTTAATAGGTCATAAACACTTTCAAAGTCATTATATACGATGAAGCTGACAGTTTAATGCTGACTGATCACTATCAGGCAAACAACAGGTCACTGTTGCCTTTTTATTTACGTGTTGCTTATTAATGATCATAAGGTGTTTATGGCCTCGTTAATAACCCTTAATAAACTCAAACCATTCATAAACCTCTTATAAGGCTACTCTTATTCTAAAGTAGTACTCGGTACGTTAGAAAGTTTGATTGCTTTGTATGAATTAGTGCTTTGTTGTTTTTACTCTATAAGGTTAACACATCGGTTTAATTCCAGCGGGCGCGTTCATTTGGGGAGAGTCCGTTTTGTTGTTGCTAAGTCGCAGGCAACAAGAACGCGACGGTGACGTCAACGACCATCACCGGCGATCCGCCGAGAAGCGGAGCGGGACGGAGGGAGAAGGACAGAGAGGAAAAGATAGAGAGAAACACAGAGAGAGAGAGTGAGCGGTCACGGGTCCCCCGCTATGGCCTCCGCATCAGGGAGACACTGAGTGACACGTCGGAGGAACCGTTCCCATCTGAGAAACTCGCTCCATTGTGAAACAAGCCGAAGCAGCGTCGAGGGGTGCGGCCTCCCTCCTCCCTTTCTGTCCCTCCCTCCCTCCGTCCGTCTGTCTCTCTCTCCGCTCAGCAGCAGCAGCAGCAGATCCCAGCCCGACTCCCCCGGCCCGGAGACTCGGGGAGAAGATGGCGGACCCGGCGGAGTGCACCATCAAAGTGATGTGCCGATTTAGGCCACTAAACGGCTCGGAGCATCTGAGGGGTGATAAATATATCCCCAAATTTCAAGGAGACGACAGTGTAGTTATCGGGGTAAGTGCGGCCCTTTGTCTGCGTAAATAACAGCTGAGCAGCGCTGCCCAGCCCGCTGATAGCCTCGGCTAGCGTTAGCCATACTAGCTTAGCTGTTAGCCGTAGCGGAGTTCCTAGCTTTAGCTTGCCTGTGTTGTGTTGGAAGATTACGGGCCGCTCCAGGCACTGAGTAACGTTGGCTGCATAGCTGACACCCGTTAGCGCTGTACTAGCTAATCGCCTGCTGCTCGACTGGCTTAATTCATAGCTGGCGAGGTTTGGACATTTCTGTCGTATTAAATTAGGTATGTCGACTGTCACCTTGAATTGTGTCCACGCACTGCACAGTGTTAGAGTGAAGAGTGGTAATGTTAGCTGAACGGCAACACTTATTATCTTTATCAGTAGCTAGACTGCGTGCTAACCCCGCCGCTAGCTGGCTTCGAGCCCGGCTGGCCGGCTGGCTAACTTGCTTTCTCTGTGTTTGGTTGTTATGTAGCATCATCATGATGATGATCATCATCATCATCATCTTTCGGCCTTTTGTAAAGGATTTGGCGAAAGGCGATCAGTTGAAGTACACGCTGAGTAAACGCTAGCTGGTAATGCCGCTGGCCAGATGGTTTAATGCTAACCTAGCTGACTAAGGTCACTTGGTCCTTTTTTGTTATGCATGTTTTTGTTCTTGTAATGCTTATTTTAGTTGAACAGATGATCATGATAAAACAGCCCGTTAGCCAAACAACTAGCCGCAAATAGTCTGTCCGGTTCACTCAGTCATTCGTGTTGGGTAGTTTTTATTGTAAACCTCCACACGACTCCACGAAAATCTGATTTGTTCGAGCTTCATGAGAAATTCATATATATATATATATATATATATATATATATATATATATATATATATATATATATATATATATATATATATATATAAAGTTAACGTTTAACGATCTCTACATTTAGTATTTTGTTCTTCCGGCTAAGGCAGTTGGCACAGCATCACAGCTGCGGCTTGCCTATCATGATGACTTGGCCTACTTTAATCACACATGGCGAGCTGAACAAAGGCAAAATCAGAAACATGACTTTATATATGTGTATATAGTTTGTCAAACTATATTATATAGGAGCATTGCAGTTATCGCTCTCTCAATCAGATCGTCTAATAAAAGACGCTGAAGTTGTAAACTTGTGTCTTTGGTCCTGTAATGTTTTTGGCGACCAGTTCTCTGTTAAATGTCATTTGGTATGTCTAAAAATCAAACTAGATGATTTTCTTGTCATTGTTTGTGCTGCATCTGTTGCACTTTTGTCTGATCTGATGATGAGTTAAAGTGGCTGTACTGACCACTAACTTTTCTGTCTTCTTTTTCTGATGAGGTGTGTCTGAAGTCCTATGAGATGTGTAGGTTTACAGTTTCTTGACCTGCTATGTAGTGATTCCAATAATGAATAATTGGGCGATATTTGGGGTTACATAAGATGTGTGGGGAAAAAAAAACAAAACTATGGATTTTGAAGTCATTGTAATGTTATGATGATCTTAATCAACAGTTGTACTTCAGGACTTTGTTTACAGCCCATAGTCATATCTAGCACACTCCAGCTAATTAAGGTATTCAATTCACAGAGGAATAAGATGCTGTTGTTTTGTGTTGGAAGCTGATCACTACAGGAAGATATCACTGTTGTCGGAATCCGTCAATGCCGTATCTCCGTTTTTTTTTTCAGTTTGTGACATAATTTGAAAGTACTTGTTACTCTTTACATTGTGTGTAAACTTTATGATGAATGCCCCAAAAGAATGTGTGCAGGAGTAGTGTTGGAGATATTCTTACATAAACCAGCATGACTTGTCTTGTTTAGTGTTGACTCAGACATCTCAGGTTGTTTTTTTTAAATAGTCCATGTGGTCTGATATTGTTGAATGGACAGGGTGGGGTTGGTTGGGGTGGGTGTTATTTGAGGAGGCCCATTCAACTACTCCAGACCAACTTTTGTCAGATTTTATTAATATATTTATAATCTATTTTATAATAGAGTTTTACTGACTTGTAAAGCATGTCTTATTGGCCTCATACTAGAAATACATACAATTTTGGTAAATACAACTTATAATTCAGTTTAATTCTTTCCAGAAATGTGCAAAATGAGTAGACTAGTAAGACAAATGACTTGTAACTGTAGTGTAATGCTTAACTACTTAATGACTTGATGTGCTTAGCTTTATGTAAATTCTGAATATTTTTTCTTTGAATCTAATCCAGCATTTTCTGCTGATAATTGCTCAAACCTAATGCCAAGCATCAAGGCCCAGTTTCCCAAAAACATCATAGTGCTACAGTGATCTTAACTGCTAGAGAGTGTGTTCAATGTGATGCTTGATGCCATTTAAAAATCATCTTTATGCTTTTGGGAAACTCGGCCCACATCACTTCCAACTCTAAAATTTATAGGAGGCCCCCCTTATGACTGGGTTAAGGAGAGGCATTTTCCCAGGTCAAGAACACAGTCAGCTTTCCGTTCTCATCAACCAACACTGATGGAAAATTCTTTGATCTGTGTAATATGCAGACCAAAGAGAGCTTCAAGTACGCTGTGCCACACCAATCATATGTACTACACAAAACCATGAGAGTTTCCTAAGAATATATGCCTCTTTTTACAGCTGTAGGCTATTTATTGTTTCAGAGCTTATCAGTTTTATATCTGCTCGTCCTGTTTCTGCTGTGTAAGTACCAGACCTTCTGTCGTAGACGGTTATGCCAACACCCACCCTTTTGTTTCCCAGCAGTCTAACTGTGTGTGTGTGTGTGTGTGTGTGTGTTAATTGGAGAGGCAACTGGTAGGTGGCCAAACATGGTTGATTGTCCAGCTGTAGCCAGTCAGCATCAGGCCCCTGCCAGCACAGCTTTGGGTAATGAGGCGTATGTGTCTCCCATTTGCTTCCAGCAGTGGCAGGTAGAGGTGGTCATGCAGTCATAAACATCGCCTAGAGATGGATGCCTTTATCTTGACTGAATTTCAACCAGTTTGGATCACATAAGTAGTGAACTTGTAGTACGTGGTTCTTAGGGCAGGGTCTCGGCAGCAACTTCACAATATAATATATGTCACGGTGCAAGCGGCACAAGATGTTATAGTGACAAAACACACCATATGTACAGAAATTTTTCTCAGTGTTTACTTAATGTTATGAAACCTGCAGTAACAATGAATTAGTAAGTAGGTGTTGGAGAAATGATAATGGTGTTTTGTTGAATCCCATATCATGAAAAACCTTGTTTTCATCACTTCTATTCTTGTATAGAGACGTTTATTGTGATATTTAAAATGTTAACATTGTACTGATATTTAAAATGTTAACATTGTAATATTGTCTGTTTTGAATCTGGTGTTTCTGTGATGTCATGAAAATAACACATTTCAGTATATGACATGAGGCCTATTCAGCCTCAGTGTTTTAGCCCCACCTGTTCATGCTGAAGTTAGAAGGAACGTTTTAGCCCAGACTGCTTTTTAAATGATGTGAAAAACCAGTCAGCCAATCAGAACAGAGCTCATTAGGATGGTCTTAAAGGATCAGTAACAAAAGCAGCCTGTTAAATTTTGAATCATGGTCATGTAAAAATGAATTATAGCTTAGTTCATTAACACACAAATGTTGGCCTTCTAATGTGTACCTCAGAAATAAATAGCCTACTTAAAAATTAACAACAGTAATGAATACATAAATAATGCCAAGGGAGCTTCTAAAAACTAGTATATGTGTGGTTCACTCTGAGGTTCTGTTCACAGCACAGAGAGTCAAAGAACTGAACCTTTCTGCAATTTTAATCACAAAGTCAGGAGCCTGTGAGGCAGTAGTCAGTATGTAGGCACCTATGCATGTGTAGGACAGTCTGTGGCTGTAACATCAGTGAACAACAACATATTCTCTAACATGTGCCACAGATCACATACAGCATAGTAACAACAACTGTTTTGGAATCTGCATTCTCCAATACAGCCTATTATGCAAATAATAAAAAGTATAACAAATCATAAATATTAGAGCTTATTTGTAATATGTTGTATGTTATAGATGTCGACTTTGATGCTTAGATGCCCTGTTTAAAAATGTGTATGTATATTCATATTTTGAATACAGCCCTGTATGTAGTAGCCATGACAGAGCAGGCCCGGTGTTTCTCACGCTTTTCTTAGTTAGAATCATAAACTTGTAATTTGAACCCTCTTGCCTTTGCTTTTTGCATAAGCCCATAAATAAACCCAAGGATCCCAACTGAGTTTCAGAACATGTGCTGGTGCAGAGTAAAATCTAATTTACTTGCATCACAAACTCCCACTGACTCCAATTAGCTGCAACAGCAGTGTGAGAATAAGATTATAATGAGACTCGGCAGTGGGTTGTATATTGTATGCATCTGCTTATCCAATCAAGGGTACAGCCTCAGCTCTTTTGGGAAGTTTTACACTAGATGTTGAAACATTTGCAGTGTGGATTTGATTGCATTCATATATGAGAGCGCTAGTGAGGTCAGGTACTGATGTTGGATGTTTAGGCTCGTGTGCAGCTGTTCCAGAGTGTCCCATTCTGCCGGTCAGTGCTTTTTTGTGGGGCTTATACAAGCTGTGTGTGCACAAATGACACCTATATCAACTGTGGGTGCACCTTAAAGTAGCGGAATTGTCAAATGTTTGGACAAAGTGTCTCTCCCCACCTGTCATATCTTTTAGTCAAAAAATCCTGTCCATTTGTTGTTGTAAAGTTGGAGAGGTTCATTGCGCTTATCTGTTTATCTCTCAGATATGCTTTGGCCTAGATTCTCTTTGCAGATATGGTGCAGACAGGGTACCTGGTATCATTCTGTATTGGAAAAAGATTAAAGGAGAGAACCAGGCAGCCCTAACAGAGCACTGAGTAGCTGCTAACTTGTACACTTTATTTCATGGGTTTCATACTCCAGTCCTAGAGGACCAGAGTCCAGTTCAGTTTGGTGATTTCCCTGCTCAGACACAAATTCTTAATCTGATAATTAATTGATGAGCTGAATCAGATGTGTTTGAATAGGAAAACCCTCAATATTCTGGTGAATTCAGAATTACCTTTAGTACAGGATGTCAAGACCCCTGCTTTAGTAACCGTGAAACTGCTGTGACATTATTGGGTGTGGCCAGTGAGGCAAGGCTGGTGTATTCATATAGCACATTTTATACACAAAGGCAATTCAAAGTGCTTTACAAACCTAAAAGCAGCATAAAAACCTAAAAAGGAAAATAAGGACAAAGTCTATAAGTATTTGGTATTATTGCAATTAAATTAAAAACTATAAAAATGAATAGAAATGACAAGTAAAAAATAAATACAAATTAAAAGTCCAATGCTAAAAAATTGCAGCAAAAATAGAGTGAAAGTCATGACCTCAGTTATTGGTACAATGATGTTTAAGCTGAATTTAAAAATGATTACAACTGGGAATCGTCTGAGATCTGCTGGGAGCTTGTTCCTGTTGTGTGTGTCATAATAGCCCAATGCTGTTTTCACCATGTTTAGTTTGGACTGAGAGCTCTACTAGCCATCCTGTACCCATGAATAGAAGAGGCTTACTAAGTTTATATTCTTATAAACTTTCTAAATATGTCAGTGATATATTCTTGGTCTAACTGACTCAATCAGTTGGAACGTGTTGCAGGCATCAAATTCAAAACGAGTGAATATTTGCAAAAAAGCAATAAAGTTGATCTGTTTGAACATTAAATATCTTGTCTTTGTAGTGTATTCAATTGAATATAGGTTCAAAAGGATTTGCAAATCATCGTATTCTGTTTTTATTTGTTTTACACAACGTCCCAACCTCATTGGAATTGGGGTTGTAATATGCTCTGTCCTCAGCAGCGTTTTGGGTGACCTGTAGCTCTTTAGTGGTCTGTTTTTTTTTTTTTTGTTTGTTTGTTTTTTTTTAGGAAATACAGTTAAGAGACCATTACAGTACAGTGCTGAAGATAAAAGCATGGATTTCCTCTAGATCTAGATCCTTTTATTCTGGCTACATTTTAAGGATGATAATAGGGCTGTGGTGACTGCTTTGATATGGCTAGTGAAAGTGAGATTTGAGTCTGTTAGAACACAGAAATTTCAGTCTTCGACTTTAGAACTGAGAACAAGACATGCGCTTATGTTGTCTCATCCAGTGACTTTATGTGTTCTGTGCTTTGATGCAGTGAGTCTGTTGAACTGTAAGCATCTGGTGAAAGAGCCAGGTATATCTGTGTTCTTGTTTTGTTGGATTTGGCTTAGAGCCGTAATAACCGTAAATGTTATCATGATAAACAAAATTCATATTGGTTGATTCGATACATATCGTGATAAATGTCAAATCATTATTTCTTTAAAGTTTGAAAGCTAATTTGTGCTCCTGGGTGATTAATTGCTGTTTTAAACTATTCTTTATGGTCAGAACACGACAAACACTCACCAAACAGTGGGACATTTCACAAATCTGTCATGGGAGAGTGGGAGAGTGTCTGGTGAGCTGTTTTTACCAGCTGGAAAAGCTTGGCTGCAGTATTTGTAATAGTCATAATTTAAGAAAGAAAACAGATTATTTTTAGCTGTCTGGTGACGAATGCTCAGCTATCCCTTATAAATTGTTTACTTTTGTTTAAATCAGGGCTGTAACTCACATGAACCCACTTCTTTCTTTCACTTTCGTTTCTTGGGAATGCACTAATGCTTAAATACGACTACTTTGTATTAAGGTGCTGTAGTTGTGAGGATTGTGATTTAATGCTGTTAAAGCTTGTTAGGATGTATAGAAAGAGGTGAGTTCACTATAAATCAGCACAGCTGATACAAACTTATGGCACTTATCACTCACATTTGGGCACAGGAGAGCAGATCGCTGGTCGCTCCACTCAACAGGGAATATGTAACTCCACGTTTCAGCTAAAGTATATTTGGTGACCCTTTTTACTCCTCACCCCCTCCCTATCTAATAATGTCAAAACTCGGAAGTGCGCCCTCTCCTGGTGGCAGCAGAGTAGTGTCGCTTTACTTGCAGTAGAAAACGCCACCAGGGCTTTTGCTGGGCTTTTGCTGAGCATGGAAGTGTGACAGTGGTCTATTATATCGAACATTTATTGAACCTTTCTTATCGCTCTACAGAGGGAAAAGTTATATCGCGATAATTATTGTTATCGTTTTATCGCCCAGCCCTAATTTGGCTTAAAGGTAGCATGTAAAAATAGAACATAGGACTGAAAATTGATCCTGGGGAATTCTGTATTCCATAGCAATCTTACCAGAATCCTAGGTACCATTGATGAGAAAGTAACCTAATTCTAGCCTCTCTACAAGCATTGTCAAATGCAGCACTTAGATTTAGTAATGCCAGAAATGATATTGTACGTGCAGCCGTATACCATTTTAATAACTTTATAAGAGTAGACGGAGTACTGTGGTGAGGTTGGAAATCTGACAAATTGTAAGAACAACAATTTGAGGAAAAATCTGGTTTAAAACAACTTTGTTTTGAAGATTTGAGGCAGGTCTCTAGATGTTTGACACAGTAACATCCAGCGTTTTCCTTTAAAAAAAAAAGGCAGCCATTTTAGTGATTTTGGGGTAAATACCTGGTAGAAATGAGCACAAACAGTCAGTCACTGCAGAGTTGGAATGACCAGTGACTATTTAGACTATAATTTGTTTGCGGTGTATATACTGTTAAAGGTAATGTTTATCTGTGTGCTTATATAGGGCCTACTGTTATACTACAATATATGCTACTCAGTAATTATAACCTGCCTATGGTTGCAAAGGGATGGAAAATTTCTGATAAATAAAAAAACTTCCAGTAAAAAAACTTTCCATGGGAACTTTAGCTTGGGAACTTTGGAAATATTCCAAAATGTAAACTTTCCATGGAAATTTTGGGAACTTTGGGAATTTATTGGAATTAATAGGAAAGATTGGATAATTTAAAGGAACTATATCATACACTATTATCAATGTACCGTTTTTTGTCAACAGCAGACATGAAGGCATAACAATACAAATAATAACTAACACACAGTTGCAAGCAGAACTTTATAAATGCTTAATTCTTTCATTGAACAATAAAAAAACAATCAAAAGAACGCAACTTCAACTGTTTTGGTATCATATTTAATAAGATCATGCTTCAGTATATTTTTTACCAACTATATGCAAGTTTCTCACCTTCAGCTTCGAATATTCCCGTTAATTCCCATAACTACCCATTAATTCCCATGGTAAATTTCCCAACTTTGAAAATTCCCAGAATTTTGCAACCCTAAACCTGCCAACATTTTTTCCAGATATAGGCCAAGGTGTCAGTTTGTTAAATTGATGTATGTAGCCCAGCTGATGAATGATTTCTTACACACACACTTTTACCATCTAGTCTTTTATATTGCAATTGTTAGTGTAGTGTCATTGTAAAAGGTACCAAACACACATTCCTAGTCCTATTAGATCTCTGTGACTGCTTTTTCAAAAATGCTTTGTGCTGTTTGTGACTTGACTTACTTTCAGATCCTTCTTTGTAATTCTCATGTTATTTCCCTTATAGTTAATTTTGTACCTGTGGAAAGTGTAGCTACAGAAGTTCTAGCTTAGTAAAACATCTCTTCGTGCTATTTATATGGCATCTCGTTGTCTTTTCAAATGTAGAAGGCCATATTAAATGTGGTGTAGGAGGTTAACAGTTATTCTAACTACTGTTGCATACAATTGTGATTGATGTTAGCCATTTACTGTGGTGGGAAAAACAGTATTCATTAATGTGCTGCATGCCAGTGTGATGATAAAGTAACCTTTTACTCTTGATCTATGTGTGTCTTCTAGGGGAAGCCGTATGTTTTTGACCGCGTTTTCCAGTCCAATACAACACAGGAGCAAGTGTATAATGCCTGTGCTCAAAAGATAGTTAAAGGTAAGGTGTCAACATACAAGGAGATCATTCACCACTGGAGGGCACTGCGGTGTAACAGTATTGAACTGAGAGACGACAGTGTAATGTGTAGCATGATGTACAACTGAATTCTTAAATATTTGATAACTTGTTTATTTATTTTCCGTACTCATTTATTTATTATTAGTAGTAAGTGAAAAAGGCATGTCATTTCAAATGTTTACCTTAACAGCAGTTCTGATTGTGTTGGACATTTTTCAATTGTCATTTTTTCCACCTTCTGCAGATGTGCTTGAGGGGTATAATGGTACAATATTTGCCTACGGGCAGACCTCTTCTGGAAAAACACATACTATGGAGGTGAGATACTCTGTTGGCAGTTTTGCTAATGCTTTGATGCAGTACATAAACTAATTTGGTAATATACAGTAGTAAAACAAGCTTAAGTGTTATAGTAGATTTGTGCATATTGTGTATTTAAGCTTGATATTCTCTTATTGTTTATTTTCCCAGGGTAATCTACATGATTCAGATGGAATGGGAATCATTCCACGAATTGTACAGGACATATTTAACTACATTTACTCTATGGATGAAAACTTGGAGTTCCATATCAAGGTATAAATGAACACTGGACATTACTGTGTTTCCATTTCCAATTCATTGCGAGGTTTACTGTTTCCGAAAGGTCTCAAATAAGTAACCGTATTCCTAAGTCTATGGTTAGGTTTTGAACAATAACCAGTGGAGAATCTGCCTTTAAAGCCTGCATTGTGTTTGCTTTGTGTTTGCTCTGTGTTATTAAAATTATTCCTAAGAGATAGACTTTATTTTAATGATAATATTCACACTCAATCAAATTATCCTTCTGGCCCAGAACCTTTTAATGTAATCCACTGAATTGTGTACACATTTGCAGATAATTATGTGCCATGAAATGTAGCAAGCAATTAAAGGGAGTTTGTGTTTGTATCACAGTCTTTATTTATTTGTTTGTTTGTTTGTTTGTTTGTAGTGTCCTTTCTGAGTAGTGGTGAAGGGCTCTTATGCTAACAGAGTTGGTTTTCATTGACAGGTTTCATATTTTGAGATTTATCTGGATAAAATCAGAGACTTGCTGGATGGTAAGTGTGATATATATATATATATATATATATATATATATATATATAGTTTAGTAACTACTTTGTATTAAGTGTTGCCTTTTTTAATGAATACACTGTCATACACCAGTAAAATGTTCAGTGTCAAATTTTTTTCTTTTGTTGGATTAATTTGTCTAACTGGGGCCTCAGACACATTTTGCCAACTTTATCATTAAGAAAATGTATATGCTTAATTTCATATTCTAATACGCATAAATCCTGCATATGTATTTTGGATATTTGAAGTATTAATAAGTTAATTTAATAAATCTGCCTCTCTTTTGCAGTGTCCAAGACTAACCTGTCTGTGCATGAAGACAAGAACAGGGTCCCATATGTCAAGGTGAACATCTACAGCTAAAGATAATTTTATATGTTGGTTAATTGTGTTCAGAATGGAGCTCACTCTTTTGTTTGCTCTCTTTTTGCAGGGTTGCACTGAGCGCTTTGTTTGTAGCCCTGAGGAGGTAATGGACACTATTGATGAGGGCAAATCCAACAGACATGTGGCTGTTACAAGTAAGCCTTTGCAAACATTTTGTGTACATAATGTACACGTCATATACGCAATGTATTCCTTATCATTATATTCACATGTCTAGATTACATTTGTGTTTAGATTACAGGATTAAGCACTGGTGCTCTTGGGTGTTTCCCAAAGCTTAGGGTGGTATAGAAAAGTCACATCAAAAAGCTGACTACTGAATGTCCTTGAGCTAAAATTCTGGTTAACTTAAAAATAAGACAGATTGTCTTTGTTGTGGTCACTGGAGACTTTTGACTTATGGTTGATGAGGTTAGTCCCATTGTTGTCAGCAGCATTGCTCTTCCTCCTGATACTGCCTGCATCTCCTTGAGCAATTTATGTAACCTCAAGCTGACGGAGAACAAGATGACAGTTTACGGTGTCTGTTAGGTCACAGCTGAGCAGTATTGTTTTTTAGACATTGTCCTTGGGAGAAGATGCAGCTGAAGTGTCACAGTGAAAACACATTAGCCCTCCCAACTCCAAGGTTAATAAGTCATGCAAGAGGTGGAATTGCCTAAGACTAACTAGCCTTGGGCAGAAATATACTAAAAATAGACAAAGAAAAATCGGGTTATTCCTGCAGTGATGTGATGGTTTTTCACAAATTTTAGCCAATTGATCTAAATTCAGTTTAATTTTAGCAAAGGAGATCTTTAGCAAAATACTTTATGTAATGTCTTTTTTTCTTGTGTGTTTGTGGCAGACATGAATGAGCACAGCTCCAGGAGTCATAGTATCTTCCTGATTAACGTGAAGCAGGAGAACACGCAAACGGAGCAGAAACTGAGTGGGAAGCTCTATCTAGTTGACCTGGCTGGTAGTGAAAAGGTAAAGCTGTTCTTCATTCCTCTCATCTTTCATGTAATTAATTGTCTTTTTTGGTTTCTTTCTGTCTTGCTTTCTGTCTTTTCTCATGGGCTCTTCCTTGTGGTGATAATGCTGTGGTTCTCCATACACGGTTTGTGTGTGGATTTGTAGGTCAGTAAGACTGGAGCTGAAGGAGCTGTGTTGGATGAAGCCAAAAACATTAACAAGTCCCTCTCTGCACTGGGCAACGTCATCTCTGCATTGGCTGAAGGAACGGTATGTTTATTACACACGTATGTGTGCGTATGTTCGTGGTTGCTTATCAAAAGGATCACTGTCAAAGGACAAGCCACCAAAGCAATATAGTGTGTAATGGTTAATTAGTTACATCCTTTGTCCATTGTTGTAATGTTTCATCTATAATAGTGTATGAATTTCTCTCGTCTCTTAGACGTATGTTCCATACAGAGACAGCAAGATGACTAGGATCCTTCAGGACTCTCTGGGTGGAAACTGCAGAACCACCATCGTCATCTGCTGCTCCCCCTCCTCTTTCAATGAGGCTGAGACCAAATCTACGCTCATGTTTGGACAGAGGTGAGGTCACACTGACAAGGCCTCACTGATTCATTTTTATTGACGTTATTATATTTCAAGGTTCCATATTTTATGAGTGTCTATAATGAAACTTATATCCATAAGTGAAATTGTGTATGTGTGCACTATGCTGTCCTCAGGGCAAAGACCATCAAGAACACAGTGTGTGTGAATGTGGAGTTGACAGCAGAACAGTGGAAGAAGAAATATGAGAAGGAGAAAGAGAAGAACAAGACGCTCCGAAACACAATCACTTGGCTGGAGAATGAACTCAATCGTTGGAGGAATGGTAAAAACATGCACCACTTCAAATAGTTAAATGATGCTATAGTTAGAAATCACTACTTCAGAACACAGTATGAAATTATTAGGCTGTCATATAACTAAAATAGTCATTCACGAGGAATCACATTAGTTTGTGTAGTTAATCCCGATTAATCACTTTTGTCTTGATCTAATTTGATCCTTCAGACAGAAGAAACAGTGTACTTTGCCATAGGAAAGCTTCATTAAAATATTGCCTTTAAGTGTTCAATCGGAACATGAAAATCACATGAACGCAATCTTAATATAATAAGGTGATCAAAGTTTCCTTTTTTTCATCACCATCTCCATGGACTCCTCTGTGATTAAAGCCTTCTCACTACCGCTATGTTATTCTGGTTTTGAGGGAAATGGTAGCTTTTCTTGTTGCTGTTGCTGTCCAGCCTAATCTGCTGAAGATGCCCTCCGGTACTAACGTTACTGATATTAGTGGTTGTGATGTTGTGATTAGTGATGAGTGGTTGGTTGGTGTAGTGGGTAACACCTCTGCCTTCTACACTGTAGAATGGGGTTCAATCCCCTGCCTAGGTAAACCACCCTGCACTATACCAATAAGAGTCTTTGGGCAAGACTCCTAACACTGCCTTCGCCTCCCTGTGTAAAATCATCAAAATGTAAGTCGCTCTGGACAAGAGCGTCAGCCAAATACCATAAATGTACAAATGTAATATTACTGATACTGTGGTGTCAACGCTGTTTTGCTTGTAAATGATCCTTTGGACACATTGCTAATAAATAAATTTATGGATAGAGCTGGAGCCAATTTTTTTATCTGGAGCCATCAATGAAACTTGCCATTTAATAGCTGTATTTGAACAAGATAGCTACAGCTGATGTGTCAGCAACAGCACACGAAGAGCTGGGCTTCAGGGTGGAACTGTTGATGGTCAAATTAGGAAAATGTTGTTTGTTGTTGTTTTTTTATATAAAGTGTCAGTAATAAGTTATTGTGTAACTTTGACACCACTAAAAATTATTTTATCTTCCTTGGCTGTAAAACGTGTGTTTGTATTGGTTCTAGGTGAGACTGTGCCAACTGAAGAGCAGTATGATAAGGAGAAGGTGAATGCTGAGGTATTGGCCCTGGATAACACGGTGAATAACGATAAGATGGCCTCCACTCCCAACATCCCTGGAATGCGTCTGACCGACACTGAGAGAGACAAGTGCGAGGCCGAGCTAGCCAAACTCTACAAACAGCTGGATGACAAAGTGAGTCAGTGCTCAAGTTTGATATGAAATAAGTGTGCATTATGAATTTAATTCTTTGTTCTGTCTTTCACTTCACATTCATTTAATATGTCTCTTTCTTGCTTCTCTCTTCTGTCTTTCTTCATCTCTGTAGGATGACGAGATAAATCAGCAGTCTCAGCTGGCTGAGAAACTCAAGCAGCAGATGCTGGACCAGGAAGAGGTGAGAGCCGCTGCTGGGCCTTTCATGTTATGTCTGTGTCTGATCTAGATGCTTTTTAGCTTTGTTTCAGTAGAATTCTAACAACCTGTGGAATGAACAGTATGTAAATGTCTGTATACATTATGTTAACCAATGTGTTTGTGCCTGGAAGCTCTTGGCCTCGTCACGGAGGGACCACGACAACCTGCAGGCAGAGCTGACACGTCTGCAGATGGAGAATGAAGCGTCTAAGGAGGAGGTGAAAGAAGTGCTGCAGGCACTGGAGGAGCTTGCTGTCAACTATGACCAGAAGAGTCAGGAAGTGGAAGACAAGACAAAGGACTTTGAGTCCCTCAGTGATGAACTCAGTCAGAAATCGGTATGAAGGTGTTAATTTTTATATATATATATATATATATATATATATATATATATATATATAAATATAAAATATAAAATTTTTTGTTTGTTTGTTTGGAGGTACAAAACAGATGTGACACATTATCAATGTAAAATATTTGTGGCTAAGCAGGGAAACACTAGGGTTCAAGTACTGCCTAGATTTAAAGAATCTCCTCCCCTAAAGTGGAGATTCTGCTCTTGGCCTGGGTGATGCAATTAGGAAGTATGCAATAATTGCTGTGTTTTTATTTTTGTAAAAAAATTTTGAGTTCAAATGCATCACAGTGTGTTCTTGGTGTCTGGAGCTGAATTTTGTCCCTTTTGTTTTTTTTGGGTTTTTTTTCTTCCCAGAGCATTCTGGCTTCTTTAGATTCTGAGCTGCAGAAGCTGAAGGAAATGACCAATCACCAAAAGAAGAGGGTGACTGAGATGATGTCATCACTGCTAAAGGACTTGGCAGAGATTGGTATTGCTGTGGGTAGCAATGACATCAAGGTAAAGACCGTGTGGCCGTCATGGTGTAGCTGTCAGTGCAACATATTTACAGAATGTTGGTGGTGAAACAATTAGATTTAAACTTTCTCGCTATATTGCTTTCAGTTGTGTTTCCCACACTGACCAAACACTGTTCTTTCCCCTCTTTCTCTTGGTCTCTTTCTCAGCAGCATGAAGGCAGTGGACTGATTGATGAGGAGTTCACTGTGGCTAGGCTCTACATCAGTAAGATGAAGTCAGAGGTCAAGACCTTGGTGAAGCGCAGTAAGCAGTTGGAGATGGCTCAGGCTGATAGTAACAAAAAGATGGACGAGAATGAGAAGGAGCTGGCTGCTTGCCAGTTACGCATCTCTCAGGTAACTGGCATGCGTTATATGGCCTGATAAACTTATTACTAATTACTTACTAATATGTTTCAGCCAGTAACACACTTATTTGTGAAGAATATCACTTAGGAACAGTGTAGCTTGTGGTGTTAACTCTGAAGGTTATATTTTTTAGAAAATGCTTTGTTAATGTGCTTTTTTTTTCCCCTCTGTCCCTGTAGCATGAGGCTAAGATTAAGTCCCTAACGGAGTACCTTCAGAACGTAGAACAGAAGAAGAGGCAGCTGGAGGAAAATGTAGACTCACTCAATGAAGAGCTGGTCAAAATCAGTGCTCAGGGTATGTATGCACACATTATAAATAATCTACATTGCACTTACGCGGTTCAATATTAGAGAAAAGGTAATTATTTTAGAAAGCAGTTATTTGGTTTGTTTGTTTTTTTAATGTAGTGCTTTGACCTTTGCCTGTTAAAGTGTTTGCATGCTGTTGACTATTTTGTTAATAATCTTTTGCAGAGAAAGTTCATGCTATGGAGAAAGAGAATGAGATTCAGACAGCCAATGAGGTCAAGGTATGCTTTTCATAACATTAGTAGCAACTACTTACCATGGTTTTAATATGCATTATTTATTCCAGAGTACTTATAACTATGAGGTGGACCAAATAAACATAACACTTACAATCACATTAAGTTAAGCACCCTGTAAGGCCGCTCTTTCCCTTTACGGCCACTTTTATTTTCTTCCTGGTGTTAATAATACAGCTTGAATTTGTTTAGCTCTGTATATATGGGCATTGTAATCTTGTAATGTGGTAATATTTTGAGGAAACAAATTTGGATCACAGCGCAGTGATTTACGTATTGAAAGATTTATATTCAGTTTGCGGGCATGTGTGTGTGTTTAGGCAGCAGTGGAGCAGCAGATCCAGAATCACAGGGAGGCTCATCAGAAACAGCTCAGCAGCCTGAGAGATGAACTGGAGACCAAGGAGAAACTCATCACTGAATTACAGGAGTATGACCCACAGTGTCCTACCAAGTTAATAATATAGCTGTACAAATCCTCAATGAGTACTGGCTCTCATCACTTGTCTCTCTGTCTTTATCTCTGTATGTACACAGTTTGAATCAGAAGATCATGTTGGAGCAGGAGCGTCTCAGGGTGGAACATGAGAAGCTAAAAGCTACGGACCAGGACAAGAGCCGGAAGCTTCATGAGCTCACGTATGCGTCTATCACACATACTCAGATGTCTGATCCGGGTCTCTAGTCAGGATGTGCTTGGGTACTCGAGTTCTCAGTTAGCTGTTCAAAGTGGCAGTTTTAAAGTACTGAAATCACTATACAGGTTCATGTTCTAGTTCAGAAAGATTTAGAAAACAGGACTGTACAATGTGTCAGGTTTTCTTCTTGTATTAGGAAACATGAGTGTCTTATCGTGAGCTTGTTACTAAAGACATGACTGAGAACTGAGCCAACTACTCCAGCTAATCCTAGCTAGGTCCAGAAATGGTGAAAACGTATTTCTATGACAAATTAACATATTGGCACATTGCCCAACTGTAAGATCAGCGTCAGCATCAACTGTTATGCTGGTTAGCGCTGATTTTAGCCCGTTAGCTCAACTGTAGAGGAAGCCTGTTAGTCGCCCAACACAAACACCTGCTGATTTCCCTCTGCTATTTTATGCAACATATTTTTCTTCCACATGTTAACTGAGTATCCGTTCTTTAACATACTAAAATGTATTGAAAACTAAACAGACCAAGGGTGATATGACAAAAATACATCATTGTGAAGACATATCCGTGACACACGACATTTCACATTTAGTTTTTCTGAGGTTTAAGACCAAATTCACCAGCAATGCCAGGTTTAAAAAAAAAAAAAAAAAGTACTAATCAAAAACTACAATACAATGTCTTTTATTCAGTGTTTCTGTGCTGTACTAATTAGTCAGGGCCAATTATTCTCTCTTTAACAAAATATGGACTTGGTCAGCATCTTCAAGTACTGATACAATATCTGTGATATGCACAGAAAGGTCATATTGCCCATCACTGCTGAGAATTGTGGTCTGCATTTTGGAATGCAGTCTTTAATATCTGCTTTGGCTGTTTGTGTGATACTAGGGTTATGCAGGACAGAAGGGAACAGGCCAGACAAGATCTCAAAGGTCTGGAGGAAACAGTGGTGAGTAACTTTAAAAAAAAAAAAAAATTATTTAAAATAAATGCGCATGTGTCATAGATGGGGGCTCGAGTTCGTGCACTTGACTGAACATATGACATATTTTCCTTGACTGGATTATTACTTGACATTGTAGTTAAAGAATGACATTTCAGTCATGAGCAAAAAGAATTAAACTGTCAATCTTAACTCAGTAAATTAATACAACCTTTTTATTTCTGATTTTTTTTTTTTTGTGTGTGTCTTTGCCTGTCAAAGAAATAATAGACCCTTTTTACAATCTGACTAATGTGCAGTGCTTAAGTCAAATGAACTGAAGTTCACAGCCAGACTTTAGACTTGACTTGGACTTTCATAATGTGACATCTCTGCTGCTCACTGTATACTCTTCTCGGTTCTCTCCAGGCTAAGGAGCTGCAGACTCTCCATAACCTGCGGAAACTGTTTGTGCAAGACCTGGCAACCCGAGTCAAGAAGGTAGATAAAAAATAACCACCTTGTTTGTTTATAGGATCATCATTTATTTTAAAGATGATCTGATCATCTGAATATTTTGATTGATCATTCAGTTTTTTTTTTTTTTGTTTGATCAGGGTTTTTTTTTCTAGTACTTGTGGCTAGAAATCTGCTACGTATTTGTGTATAAAAATATGAATGAAGTTTGCATGCAAATGAAATATTTTCTTGCAGAGTGCTGAGATGGACTCGGATGACACTGGAGGCAGCGCAGCTCAGAAACAGAAGATCTCTTTCCTAGAGAACAACCTAGAACAGCTCACTAAAGTCCACAAACAGGTATACACATACATACTCAGTTACAACCTGTGCAGGGCTGATGGAAAATAAAAGGAACAGGGAGTGGGATAGCTCTTTCTTTGAAAGCCCACTCTGTATCTAGCACCACTTTTTTTTTTTTTTAAATATAACTATTTTATTTAATATTGTAATCTTTAAATTAGAATAATAATTTCAACTAAAAAAAATCTCTCTCGTGCGCTCTCTTTCTCGTTCTCAAGCTTGTGCGTGATAACGCAGATCTACGCTGCGAGCTGCCTAAGCTGGAGAAGCGTCTGCGTGCGACAGCTGAACGTGTGAAGGCCCTGGAGTCAGCCCTGAAAGAGGCCAAAGAGAACGCAGCACGTGACCGTAAACGCTACCAGCAAGAGGTGGACCGCATCAAAGAGGCCGTTAGAGCCAAGAACATGGCCCGCAGAGGACACTCCGCACAGATCGGTATGCACACACGTGCACGCAGAGCTTACTTTTTATTTTGTTTTTTTTTCATTATTTTATTTTTTTAAATATAGCCTTTGGGAGGTGATACATTTCTTTGTCAGATTTACCTGACAGATCAGGTATTTCTGACCTAACTCTTATTTTTCTTTGTTATAGCCAAACCAATCAGACCAGGCCAGCCCCCAGTTGCTTCCCCCACCCACCCAAACATTAACCGCTCTGGAGCGGGACTCTTCCAGAACAACCAGACAGTGGGCATCCGTGGAGGAGGAGCCAAGCAGTGAAAGAAGAAAGTAAGTTGTTTGATATTTGGAATTTGCCTGAATACTCTTTAGTTGACAGTTTTAATTTTATTTTTTTTAACCTGCTTTTTTGTTTCTGTTATATAGGTTTTGAAGTCTGTTAAGTTCTCTAAATGAAGTTGATAACATCCAGAAGACTTGAACTGCCCCACCAACACTGGACAGTTCAGCAGACCTACCACCTACAATTATATATATTTGAATATAAGTATATAAATATATATATGTATGTATGTATGGAAATATCCCTACCTGGGCTGTACAGTTGTCCTCGCCACTCATATAGTTAGTGAACCATCTCACCTTTTAAACACAAAAAGCACTAATAAGACAAAAAAAAACAGAGTGCAGTCTTGCTATGCAAGTAGCATGTAGCTTCACTCTTAAACGCAGTAGGTTTCTATTCGTGTCCTACCATTTTAGTCCCTCACTGTGCCAAGTTGAATGTATCTTCAACATTTACAAAAGGAATAAAAAAAATAGGCAGAAATGAATGAAAAAATAAAAAATAAACTAAAGATAAATCCTAGTTAATGCATCCTCCTAGCCTTATTTATCTATGCTATCCACCATTTGTTTTTGATTGTTTTGGAGAGAGTGGTCTTGTTCTCTCTTGCTTCCACTGAATAGTTTCCATTAAACCAAATCACTTGAATGGATATGTTAAACACTACAGTCTAACTGTAAATAAACAGAGAACTTGTTTTTGTTTATTGGAATAAGTTATTAAGCATTGGGGCTTTCGTATGGTAGAAAGTGTTGTTACAAACAATTATGGACAAAAAGGAATGAAGAAAGTAGAAACAAAAGTGAACGTTGTAAAAGGACACAAAGCTGCTCATTGTAGACACTCCACAGGTATATTTTAAAGCACTGTACAAAAGCATAATGGTTAATGTGCATCATTACTGATAGTGATATCAGCATAGAGAAATGTATGTAAACGCTCAGTCTTTGTGTTAATGGAACGTCACCTGTTCAAATATAGATTTTGCTGTTTTTGTAGATGATGAAAGGCTGAGGTTCTCAATATTGCTGCTCCCTTCCCAGCTGAAGTGCATGTCATTTAATCGGTCACTACTCATGAACTGATCACTAATGATTTGGTGTACTGCCCTATATGCTTCCAGTAGTTTGACCGGATGGTTTTAATATAATGTAGGTCAATTAAAAATGCATTTCAACTGTAATTGAATTGAAAATGGCGTACCTCCTGATGCATTTTTAATGGAATTCCCCAATGAGGAAGCAGTGTTGGGGCGTTTTATGTCCAGTTGTAGTAGCCAGGCTCTCTGCATGTCATAGTTTAGTTCATCAATTCAGAGATTCATGATGTTTTTGGTTTTAGCTTAACTGTTCCGTATTATGGTGTGGCTGTAGAAACTATACATAGAACCTTCGTTAGGCTAAGCTCTAGTCCAGCTGATGGGCCATGTTTAAAAGCTACATGATGTTGGGACATTGAACATTTTTTAAAATTCTTCGTCGTGGATTATGGCCAGTTAATATATGGTGACAGACCCATATAATCAGCATTTCTCCTCATGGGCATTGGGCATGCTTTATTAAAATCATTAGCCACAAAATGTTTGCAGGTACAAAACAAGTGTTTAAGCAGTGATAACTCCAGTCATTCACTGTGATACTAAAATTGTGTGTGCAAACAGTTTTGACATGTATATGTATAGTGTTTACGCTGGCTTATGAGTGTTTATGAAGTCAGTCTGAGTTTGATTGAATGTTAAATATAGCAGTTGTGCTTGGTTCACACCTAAAAAAAATAAATAAATAAATAAAAAATCAAAGGCAATTAATAAATACACACTGCTGTTGCCTTTGTGGTTGCACTTCGCTGGATAGATGTGACCATTGGGATTTCATCTTTCTGATTTTGTCTGTTTCTGAGACTCAGACTGTCATTGCTGCCTTTTGTCAGGCAAGGGCCTAGCTGAATTTAGGGAGGGGTCTATTTAATAGTTCTTTGCCATGTTTTCATTATATTGTGTTTGCAGGTGGATGTTTTTATTTATTTATGTTTTAATATAGACATGGGAATTTTATTTCTTGTTGATATTTTCTACATCTTGTGTGTTTTTGTTTAGTTTTTTTTTTTTTTTGGGCCTCCTTTACCACTACCATTGATTTCCGTTTTGGTGAAATTTTCACCTGTTAGTTGTCCTGTGTAAATTTCAGCAGTTGTAGCTTGTGATGGCTTAATACCTTTGAAAAAAAAGTAATAACCTTATGCGTGCAATATTGATCAGGCATAATGCAGGTTACACAATACTGAAGTGAATCAATGGGTAAACTAAGTCAACAAACAAAAAAACTTGACTGGCCTTTTAAACTACTTTGTTTGGTTTTTGTATGTATTTTAAAAGCACTTTAAATGTTCCATCTCAGTCGAACACCACAGATTATGATCTCAATACAAGTATCTCGCATGTCAAATTGACTAAATGAATTCTTCCTTATTGAATTGTTATTTTGAATAGATTCACCTGCAGAAGCCATTCATTTTGAAAACTGTTGGTGTCTGTTTTGGATGTGATGGGGACAGATTTTCGGTTTAAATGACAGTTACGGTATGTATTAGAATGGTGAGGGAACTTGGTGTGTATACAGTCAGCTCTCTAATGTATGCGTAATTATAGACTGGACTGAAATGCTGTGTATATTTCTTCCAAATGCTTACTGTAGGCCAAGTTTTCACCCCTTGACATGAAACGCAAATAAAATTTAATGGTATAAAACATGTTTTAGTGTTTTGTTTTTTTTTAATAGAAGTAGAATTTTTTAAATAGTAGTAGAATTAGTTTGAGAGCTCTTTACAGTATTGTGTAGCTAATAATGCCTGGGTTGTAGTCTTTGTAGGGCCCCCTTTTCCGCTTGCTTGTCTCTTTAAATCACTCGTTCAAGCACTTATGATTCATTGATTTTGTTTTGCATGCTAAAACATGATCAGTGTCCTTCAGTCATGCATTTGAAAATGTCTACAAAACAACACGCTGAGCACTTGATTAGATACCAAACAGCAATAATGTTCTTTGCTTTTGGTTACAATTTGGTTTCAGTTGCTATGTAAATGTAAGGAATCCTGCTCCTTAGCAAGCACTTGGGCTGAGGGGCATTTCTTAATTTATTTCAACATTCGTACATATTCAAGGGCTATTCATTCATCTTACCTTTACATCTGGTGGGGTTGGTTAGTCTTTGACCTGCCTTGGGCATTGGGGTCCCCCTGAGGGCCCTGGCCACACTAGCCCAGTCAGGAATATATCCCTGGTTGTAAATGTTGAAAGTTATTTTGGTTAGATTATTCTAACCAGGAATTAATTCATAAAAAGGTTGATGAGTTCTAGGCTAGCTGTTACCAACCCTGGTTCTACAGCATGCCTGCCCTCCACTTTGTAGTGTTTTCCCTTCTCTCGCACATCCAGTTCAACTCAGGAAGGGCTTGTTTAGCTGATAAGGTGTGTTGGAGCAGAAAAAATGAAAAAAGGGTTCCTCGACTACGGACCTTCTGGTGCTGAATGTTGTAAGCATTGGTCGATATGATGCTAAGTGGCTGATCAGATAAATCAATTCAATTACTGTAATTACAAAATCCTGGACTGGAAACTGGATTCAAGAGCAAGAGCACACCTCTGCTGTTTAAAGATGAAGACACACTGATTAGAGAGGTGTAATCAGGTGAGCCTCTCTTTGAATATGCTTGTTCCACCTGATCCGTTGAGAAGACCCTGATCAGCTGAGTCAGGCAGGATCTGAGCTGAAACTGAATTCAAGGTAGGTAGATGTAGGAGGAGGCTTGGTGACCACTTCTCAAGACCCGTGTTTCCCAGCTGTAGACCACCCACACTGTACAGTTTTCCTGTTTTAACACACCTGATCCCGTTCAAGCAGGACTGGATCATTATCTGATGACAGATGCAGGGAAAAGCCTCAATTCTAATGCACAGCTCTTGGGCTGAAGGGGCTGATAACCAATGCCATCAGATAAACAGACGGTGGCAGTATTGAGCAAGAAATTCTCCCACGCAATGATGCGAACATTACATAACTGCACACTGCTTATGCTGTTTCATTCATCAGAATTTCAGAGATTTGTCCAGTTTTGAGCTTCGCCAGAACTGGATACAGGACATCTCCACAGAATCGGACTGCATAGATCAAAGAAACTGACTAATGAAATCTATAAATAAATAGCTCAGTAGTGCCTTGAGTTTCAGAAAATCCCTCAGACAAATAAACACCTTATGATTCCTTGACTGTAGAGCATGCATTACTGGCAGGTTGCAGCGCTGAAACGGCGGGAACGCATGAAAGTTCACACGCATATTGTGTCCATCCGTCTCCATGGTGACGTATAACGGAATGCTGATGACGGCGCAAGAATTTAGCGAGGGGCCTGATTAGCTTACTGTTCTCCACCCGTATTCCCACAAGTCCCGCCCCAGCGCTAGGACTGGATAGTAGTTCATTCCCACGAGTCAGCTGTGGACTACTAGCCAATCCTAGTTCAGGATCCTTCAACCAATCCTGGCGGAGGAGGCGGGACCTTTTTTTGCCAGTTGTAGTAAAGAAGGCGTGGTCTTCTGGCCATTTCCTCTGCTCAGTCGTAATGGTCAACATCTTTTAGCCAATCCCAGAACAGGAGGCGGGATCCTTTTATCTAATCTCAGAACAGGAGGTGGGACCCTCTATCCAAGCCCATCACTAGAGAGGGGATCATCTATCCAATCTCAGAACAGGAGGTGAGATCATCTATCCAATCTCAGAACAGGAGGTGAGATCCTCTATCCAATCCCAGAAGAGGAGGTGGGATCCTCTGTCCAAGCCTGTCACTGGAGAGAGGATCATCTATCCAGTCCCAGAACAGGAGGTGGGATCCTCTATCCAATCCCAGAACAGGAGGCAAGACCTTCTATCCAATCCCAGAAAAGGAGGTGGGATCATGAGATCCAGGTGAGTTCTTCTAACCAAGACCAGAACAGATCCTCTATCCAATCCCAGAACAGGAGGCAAGACCTTCTATCCAATCCCAGAAAAGGAGGTGGGATCCTGGGATCCAGGTGAGTTCTTCTAACCAAGACCAGAACAGGAGGCGGGATCCTCTAGCCAAACCCAGAACAGGAGGCGGGATCCTCTAGCCAAACCCAGAACAGGAGGTGGGATCTTCTAGCCAATCCCAGAAAGGAGGTGAGATCTTCTAACCAATCCCAGAACAGGAGGCGGGATCCTCTAACCAAGACCAGAACAGGAGGCGGGATCCTCTAGCCAAACTCAGAACAGGAGGCGGGATCTTCTAGCCAATCCCAGAACAGGAGGTGAGATCTTCTAACCAAGTCCAGAACAGGAGGCGGGATCCTCTAGCCAAAGCCAGAACGGGAGGAGGAATCCTCTGCCCTATCCTAAAACAGGAGGCGAAATCCTCTGACCAATCCCAGAACACGAGGCGAAATTCTCTAACCAATCCCATCACTGGAGAGAGGATCCTCTGTCCAGTCCCAGAACAGGAGGTGAGTTCTTCTAACCAAGACCAGAACAGGAGGCGGGATCCTCTAGCCAAACCCAGAACAGGAGGCGGGATCCTCTAGCCAAAGCCAGAACGGGAGGCAGAATCCTCTGCCCAATCCCAAAACAGGAGGCGAAATCCTCTGACCAATCCCAGAACAGGAGGTGGGATCTTCTAACCAAGACCATAACAGGAGGCGGGATCCTCTAGCGAAACCCAGAACCTGAGGCGGGATCCTCTAGCCAAACCCAGAACAGGAGGCGGGATCTTCTAGCCAATCCCAGAAAGGAGGTGAGATCTTCTAACCAATCCCAGAAAAGGAGGTGAGATCTTCTAACCAATCCCAGAACAGGAGGTGAGATCTTCTAACCAAGTCCAGATCAGGAGGAGGGATCCTCTAGCCAAACCCAGAACGGGAGGCGAAATTCTCTGCCCAATCCCAAAACAGGAGGTGAAATCCTCTGACCAATCCCAGAACAGGAGGCGGGACCGGTAGGAATACGGGTGGGAAAAGAAATAACACGCCATCTTAGCCGGAGTGTCTGAGGGGTGGACGCTCTCAGACCGAGCAGGGGGCTGGAAGCGAGGCAACAAGAGGACTTAGCGCAGCACTCCTGCATGTGTGCGGAGAAGAGTTTTACAGCCCAAAACGGACATAAGAAACTTTATTCCGGACCTTCACCGAGAAGCGGGCCTGAAGGCGCCGAGCTCCGAACAGGAGGTCTGTATGAACAGCTTCTACCGTTATTTTCGTCCCAGCGAGGCGGTGTTCAAATCCATAGTAACGGTAACGCTGCGCTGCTGCTGGGGTTGATAGGTTAGCACTCTGGTGGCGGTTTGCTCCACTGCGGCTAACCGCTGCTACCACATTCCCCTGTAAACAGTAGGGAACTGTTTTATCTCCTTAAAACTTTGGAAATTTCAAAACCGAATTATATTATTTAGGGGAAACGGGACTGTTATTCTCTGTGTAAATGTGTGAAGTTGTTGAGAGAAATCTCGGTTAGAGCTAATGAATGGCTGTGCCGTGCTCACGGTTTTGTTTTGAATGGACGCTGTTGTGTTGTGTTGTGTTGCGTTGCTGGACCAGATGACTGTACAGGCTGATTCCCTCAGTGTGGTCGGAGAGAAAGAAAGCTGTGGGTTAGTTGGCGCAGGCAGCAGGACCGTTTCCAAATTCCAGTCGTATGTGGAGCCACGAACATTTTCATTTTCTTCGATGTCATTGTTGGTCAAACAACAAGGGGCAGCGTTTATCGGCGGGAACTCCTGGACAAGTTAGCGTTAGTTAGCACGTTTGGGTTGAGTCGGTGTTTCCCCGTAAGCTTCCCCTAAGTTTTTTGGACAGGACTGATGTTCCCCGACACACACACTACTCCTCCCCCCGGCGCCACAAGCAGGTGGACTGGGCAAATAAGTTTTGGCCCATTATTTATTAGCTGTTAGGATGTCTTTAGTGACATGTGAAGGTACTGTTTGTAGATCAGTTCTGACCGAGGCTCAGATTCGCTGTAAAGAGTTCAGTCTCTGCTTATGTTCTGTTACTGCTCTCGTCTCAGCTCCTTTAAGCTGAATGCTGGGCTGGAACAAAGGCCTGCAGGAGAGCTCTCCATTACAACACACGACAAATACACTTCCACAGCAGACCAAAGCCTAAAATCTAATCCACTGCTGTGATTTATCAGTATATTAGACTGTGGGAGACAATACAATTCAGACATGTTTTTTTCCTGGTTATCCTACATTTCTCTTTTTCCCTCAGGTCCACTTATGATATATGTGTTGTTGTTTTTTTTGTATCAATTGACCATTTTACTCTCTCTTGTTTCTTAAAATTAAACAGGCTGTTTTTGTTACTTTGACTTTAAGCAAATATATGTAAATGACCTCTGTATTGTGCCTCGTGAGTAAGTGGTCAGTTCTGAAGCACTCTTTATAACTTCATAGTGAATAGGTGGGGCTGAACTGCTCTAGACTGAAAAGACAAATATATGCCAATGTGCTGGTTTTCATGACATCACAAAAACAAGGAATTCAGTGTGGGTGTTTTTGCAGTGCAGTTTCCTTGTGTGGACTGGGGAGTGAATGATGTATGAAACTTCAAACTCCTTTATTAAAAAAAGTTATTTTATGACGTGAGCCCTTCAAACGCTGCGTGGGTTTGCGGCTCTCCCATTCAGCTATCAGTTTCGTTGCTCTGAGGAGGATGAAAAGAGCAGTTGCTTTGTGATTTCTCTATGTTGGACACTGGAAAGTTTCAGGTTCTTTAGGTGAGCCGGCCACTGAGAGCTATAGTGGTTTCTGCTCCTGCTGTAGCAATTACAAATTCTGACCTCGTACTGGGCCAACATCTTAAGTTTCGTACCCAATACCTGTAGACTACAGGTGTTGGTGGATACTGGGTTGCTTAATTGTTTTCCTTTTAATGTTTGTTCTTTTGTAATAATCCAAGCTTATAATGTATGTAGCTTTGTGAAATTTAAGCGATCAGAGTTAATTGTCTGTTTTCGGTTCGGCAAGCTGCATCACCACGATGCATGAAGACCATGTCACAATACACAGCATGTATTGTGCAGTAAAGCACTAACAATACCCATGATATACTTAGAAAAGCATATTATGGTGTCTTTGTAAGAGCATGTTGGCATTGCCCACCTCTAGCCCAATGTAATATGCAAGGTATAACAGGACTTTGACCCTAGGTTTAGGGTCCCCTTTATAAACCAGGTTGGTGGATCTAAAACCTTGACTGCCATTTGTCATCCAGATTTAGCTCAAGACAAAATCATTCTAATAATAGATAGGATAGTGCTTGACAGCTTAGGCCTCTCCAATACCCTCTCCAACCAAGGGTTCTTTGAAGTGGATGTGCAAAACAGATGGTTCATCTGTGCACCTGGGTTCTACCAGATCTTGAGAACTTTTGGGAGCCACATAATTGGATCCTCTGCTTTTAGTCTGCCCCCAGTGAGCTGTTAGACTTTTAATCCAAGAAAGTTTGAGGGACCAAAAGTATGCTCAACTGTTGTTGTTAACTTATTGCTGTCATTGCAGATTCAGCAGTGCTTTGGAAGCCATTTATGCTTAAAATTAGATCAGCATTGTGATGGTTTTGGGAAGTCTTGCCAAGGCCATGCTCTGCATATCGTGCTATATTGTGTTGATGCGTGGAGTCATACTGTTGCATGTCGTGAGAGAGAATTTCTCCAAAGACCTTCTAAGAACCTGACCTTTGTGGGGTTTTTTTTATATAATCTGAAATGAAGAAGGTTTCAATACACCAGGCAACAAGAACTGGGGTAGTCAAAAATAAGAGATGCTGCATTTTCTGGGTATCTTGATATCATTTCTCATACTCAGCTGTGTTTGGGCCTTTTCCCCCTAACAACACTGTAGTGAAGTGATCACTGTAAGATGCTTAAGATCATATCACTTTGAGCAGACTATGTTATGTGCACAATGCTTTTGGGGAAACGTCTCTCTGGGGCTCATTTGAAATTCAGAATATCCAGCTGCATAGATTTTCCCTCCTTCTGGGTAAAACTGATGGTGCAATCTGTATAAAATTGATGACTTTGTTCTTTAGAGAGAACACATTTCTGGGTGTCATTCAGTTTAGCTGACCACAGACAGAAGCCAGTAGTGAATTCTGTATGTTGCTGACACTCTTGGCTGTGCTCGAGTCCTTCCATCTGCTCCCTGTTTATAGAGCCTCCACTTCAGCCCTCATTCAAACGCTGAAATGGGAGACACATGGTGCAGTCAAATCTTCACCATTTTAATTTCTAATTAAATTAGGCTGTTTTTTTTCTTTCAAAGAGATGTCAACTTGTTGACAGAAGCTGACACTCAACTGTTGATCTAGGGCCGGTTATAAAGCTGCAGAAACTGGTTGTAGAACTGCGCTTTTTTTTTTTTTTTTTTTTGCATGCATGCATGCATGCAAGTTTGTTGCAATGTGGTCTCTGAAGGTGATAGACGTCTGATTAGGCACACATGGTCTTGACACTGAGAGGTGAGAATGTGGTACCAGGGGCATCCTGTGTAGTTTCACACCTTACTAGATTTGTTTGAGGTGGATAATTTTTTTTTTTGCCAGTAAAAGCAAAAAGCAGTAAATTATGATGGAAACACATTTGATGAATTAATAATGTAAAGTAGAATTAGGTTATATGACTGATCGCTCAATTGTGTCCTTGCTGTAGCAATGACTATCAAAAGGCAGCAGATTCCAGTGGACTAATGAAGAAATGAAAATGTGTCCTTTTTTTTCTCTTAATAAGAAAATAATGGTAATATTAGATGGTAAACGAACATAAGGTGCCTGCTTCTGACATTTCCTGAGCCTCTGCCATTTGTCTCTGATCTCTTATGATATAAATCATAACCATAAAACTAAACAAACCAGTGACAATAAGCTGCTCACCATTAAAGATTTGACTGTAAACTCAGTCCATATTTCTCAGTAGGACTTTTTTACGAATGTGATGTACAGAGTTTTATTCTCTTGTTCAGAGCTGAAGGAAACTTCACTTATCAGATTCTTTCACATTTCTGATTACCTCTTTGGTAGGCTGTAGGACCAGGTTATGTAGTTGTGTGTGTGTGTGTGTGTGTGTGTGTGTGTGTGTGTGTGTGTGTGTGTGTGTGTGTGTGGAGAAAGATTCTGTCCTCAAAGTCTACATTCTATTTTGAGAGTCAGCCCAGATAAATTCAGCCTTTGGTGTGACAGCAGAAATAATGGTTAAAAAAAGAAATGCGCCTTGATTGATCAGGGCAGTACATTTTCAGTACGAATACCTTTTTATCTGTAGTAGCTGGTCACTTTGCTCTGTGTATATACAAGCGCGCGCGTGTGTGTAGACATTATGGATGTTAGAATCCACATATGGATATCATTTTTTCCAATATGGGGGCTGCGAGACAATACATGCTCTGAATTGAGTACAATGGCCTTTTCAACTACAGAAACTGTGTGTGATATCCAACGGAATAGTGTAAGTTGAAATGGTTTCCATGGATGTTTAAAAAAAAAAAAAAAAAAAAAAAAAAAAATATATATATATATATATATATATATATATATATACACACACACACACACACACACACACACACACACACACACACACATATATATATATATATATATATATATATATATATATATATATATATATATATAAGGATATATTATATATATTATATAAGCATATAAACATTTTCCTGTGTTAACTTTCACTGTTTATCAATTTGTGTATTATATCACCTCTAGTAGTCATCCGGCCATCCAAGACAATCAGACAATTAGAAAGACAAGTTTTGCATGTTTCAAAGAGAAACGCTGTTTACTAGACATCACACTGGCACCCACAGGAGTCCCGTGTGTCTATTTGGCGGATTTAGTTATTAGCATCCTATGAAGATGACCCTGTAATCCATTGCACACTTTGTGTAGTCCAGCTGGGCGATCTGAGCTCTGTAACAGCCTGACGGGGAACGTCCTGCTCTACGTCCTCATTTGACTTCCCTCTGTCATCTCTCACCGCTGCACTGCAATTCATCTAAGTGCTGTTTATCCTCTCTGTTTTCATACATTTGGGTTTCACATATCTTTGCGCTCTCACAAGTGCAGAAATAAGCTTGTTGTGCTTGTCTGACAGCTGCGGGAGGTTGCCAGCAGGGATGATGTATTATGTCAGAGCGAATGAAATGAAGTGAGCTTTTGATATCTCTGCCAGAAATACCACAAGTGCCTCTGGTGCTGCATATTTGGATACGGTAGACGAAAGTGATGATCAAATTGTTTATATAATATAAAATATAAAATGCACACACACAGTGTTATGCAGGAGTCTATATTATCAGGTATAGTCAAAGAAGTAGCTGTTGCTTCCCAGTGAAGCAGTTAGAGTGGGAGAAAGGCATGTTTAAAGCACTGTTGTGTTTGATCACCAATAATGATACGTATAAGAAGACGCTGACTCTTCGGAAAAATGTTCTGTGTTAACATCTGTAATTTACACAAACATTAAGCAGAAATATTTGAGATTCTGATTTTGGCAACTTTACGTGCACCTCACATACAGCGCAGCACTAAATCCAATTAACCAGGACTCATTATGCTCTCTTTGTAATGAAACAGTCAGTTGTGTACTCACTAGAGATGGACCAATCAGTGTTTTTGGTACCAATCAGTTTGCCTTTCAGCATGGTCAGCTGATAGCCGATATCAGTCGAGAAGAGGACTGGATGCCACATTTAAAGGCACAAAAGTGATTTCTCAACTGCAAAACAAAGGCCCTGTTTACACCTGGACGCTTCAAGCGTTTTAAGTATCAGGATTATATTTGGATAAGGCCAAGGCACATAAAAATGCAAGTATAAACACACCCATTTAAAACAGACACAAATCCAATCACTTAGGCCCCTTCAGGAGGACTGAGACCATAAACATAATGTAAGAGTCACAATTTCTGCTGCAAAGCTAACCACAAACATTAGCAAATGGAACGAAACAGTACTGATCTACTGATTGTGTAAAACAGCAGGAAAAAAAATTACCAACCTGTCATCCAGAAACAGAGCAACTATTCCCTTTTAATCATTTTAAATCAATTTTCATGCCTTTAACTCTTTCACCAGCTGAAGTCAGCTTCACTATCACCAGATCCTTGTTTAAATGTTCCTGTTCCACCTTAAATGGTGCAGCAATTGCATTCTGGTACCTCATGCTTCCGTAACCATTAAAAAATGGCCAGAGCAAAAACAAACAATAAAACAAAAGTCTTCTTGCTTCATGGATGGGTTTTTAAATGTGCTGAAAATGCTAAAAGGGCTGACCTGATAATAAAGGTTAGATAAATATTGTCCAATCACATATTTGTGCTGAAGTCTGTTAAGACCGGTCGATCCTTTCATTTCTAGTACTGACGATATCCATGGTGTGCTCAGAAAAGCATATTTTGACAAATAAAGATCATCATATTGACTCCCACCCCCTGTAGAGGAAGTGTTAATGGAGCTAAAAACCTGACCCTTATGCCCCCTAAATAATTTAAAAATGCTTGTAATCATCTTATTTTTAAATAATACATTGCATGTTAATCATAACTGCAGTTTGGCCTCTGTAATAGACGGCGATTGTCTGGTGTACAAAACCAAGCCTTCGTAATTATCTGAAATAGCTTCCTCTCAGTAAATGAGCATGTAGTTTTCCATTGATGATGCCATAAGTGTGCTAATCAGTGTCAACTGTTTACAATGTGTTGCAGGCATTTACACAATACATAATAAATGTGGTCATCTTTGTCAACACTGTGCAAGTAGACATTTATTTGGTATATAACTGCAATGGTTAGAAATATAGTTGGTCTAACACATTTTTTCTTTTTCTTTTATATAGACCTAAGCAGGTTTCTGTATGTGCGTGTCTGGTACTGGTGCAGGGGATCAGCTAATTGTAGACTAAACTGAAGAGAAGCATGGAACAGAGAGCTTATGTAGAGCTTATGTGCGGTGAATTCTTATCACAGAGCACAGCGGCAGTAGCGTGGTGACTTTTACCATGGTGACATCACCTCTGGCAATGCTCCCAGCATTCTCTGTCAAGGTGGAGATGTTGGGTTAGCAATCTTGCGGTTCTCTCTGAACATGGTTAAAGGCTGTGTTTTAATGAAATACTGAATCCAGACTATGTTCTCTAGAGAGAAAAGGAACTGTGATGTTTGGATGTTTAGCATTTCTGCTGCAGAATAGAGGATAAAGTGTCAACAGCTAATATTGGGCTCACGCAAGCTTGTTCATACCAGAAGCAAGCTGACAGGGTGGTAAAGCGGAGCTTTTTTTAAATGTATTTCTTTGCCACAGGTGGCATGCTGCTAGAGGCATGCACAAAATGTGAAGTGGGAGTAGCGAGCAAAAAATGGACTCAAAGCTTAAAATTGTACTTTATGCATTCATGGTTGCTCCTGCAGGACAGAAGCTGCTAAGGTAAGGGCTGGGTCTTGTCAAAGTCCTTATGATTTAAGTCTGTTCACTCATTGGACATCCTGGCAACAGCCCTGGACAGTTATTTCCAGTCATATAAGACCGGGGGCCATATTACAGAAACATCCTAACTCTGAAATCTTATCCTGTCTGTTTAGTCACCCTTAACAACTTCAGTTTGGATTCCAGAATAACTGCTCCTAGATTAATAATCTTATCCTAACTACATTATTATTAAAACATCCTGCCTAAACACTAGACACGATCTTCAGTGTCCCCTCTTATTACTTTCGTGTGTTCATGTTGATGATTATATCACAATATTCCTAACTTCTTGTTTACTGTAGTTTAGTTTTGTTTTTTTCTTCTTTTTTTTTTTTTCATCAGTAACTGTAGCTGTCTAGTCAATTAACTTACATTTTGAAACATTATTTTAACTACATTTTTGTTTCAGCTGTTCATGTGTTGTCGGTTGCTAGGTAACATACATGACTGTTCATTGTTGCTTTTGATTGTGTAGGTTAAGATTTTTTTAATTTGAGGTTTGGGGGGGGGGGGGTGGGGGGGGGGATGGGGGGGGGGGGGTGCTGGAGCCTATCCCAGTGGTCATTGGGCGGAAGGCAGGATACACCCTGAACAGGTCACCAGCCCATTGTAGGGCAGTGCTGTAAGATAGGATTTGTGAAATGTCTGGTTTTGACTGTGTCAGATCTTAAATTTTATTTTTCCGTATCTATTCCTGATTGTATCTTCTTCAATGCCTTCATTTAAATTGGTAATCAAAACTCAGTGTGGCTTAAGCCAGAGGTGCTGGAAATGGCTATATTTATAGACCACAGCAGATATCAGATTAATCAAGAATCCCTGATGCACACATGATGTAACTTGTACAACATCTGTATTAAAGCAGCTTGCCTGTTTGCTCACAAATGCTGAAAAGACTGGCTATGAGGTATTTAAACATTGAAAGATATAAGATATTTCAGTATTTCCATAGTCGCGAAGTAATACCCAGCCCCTTCACTTCTGCTGTAAAATTTATTTCTCAGGCCAAAATAATCCTGTTATAATGACACATTTACATGGCTCAAAAAGGAGAAAAAAGAAACATGTGTGGTTATATGGTGTCATGCCCAACACTGCAGTAAGCATTTTACCACCACAGTCTGTCAGTTATTCTTCTAGTTGGAACGTAGTTGTGATGATGTAACTTTCACTTGCCTGTTTCTGTTGATTACTAACTGCATTTATGATGGCCTCAAGAAATGAATAGGAACATTTAATTCAACACATTACTGGACAAGCTTTTTACAAGAGTCAGTTTTCCCCTCTCTCTTTTATGCTGTTGGATTAGAATAGCACACCAGTCCCTCAGAGTACATATCACTTGTATGCATGCGTGAGTCTTGTTACAGTATTTAGTTACATGCAGATTTAGCAGCCTCCTTTTAGCTCCATGTCTCTCGCACACTGTCTCCATTTCCATTTTTAGTGCAGGGCTGTGTCACATCAAACGCACATCCAGCATCCTACTTGCAGACAGACCGTTGCACATGCATGTGTACGTTAGGTCATGTTCACAGACACTTGTTGCTATTTCCGTCGCTTGATAAGCCGTTGACTGTGAATTACTAATCCGAGGGAGAGGAACAGAGAGCTTGAGGAGTGTTTTAATAAACAGATAAAGGATGGAAGAAGTGCCCTGATCTGCAAACATTATGTCTTCTATAATGATATTCTATAGAAATGACTGTCCAGGACCATGCCTCTTATTTTTTCCCATTCAGTGAATGAACAAGGGAGTGAAAGAAGAGATGAGTGCTCGCGTGAACGGATCTGACTCTGAGGCTGCTGCTGCTGCAGTCACTCATCTGCAGATCCCATATATGAACATGTCAGTATATATTTAAAACATGAGTTGCCATTGAGGAGTCTATGTGACTGTGGTTACATTCATCCATATTCTGGAAACGTAAAAAAAGGCTACGTAAAAGGTTGTTTGTATATCTTGCCAACAAAGCAGTTGACCTATTCATACTTTGTGCACATATGTGTTCTTTTGTAGCAAGTGTTACAACAAGGTTGCACAAGCTTTACAGAACACTGGTAAAAAAATAACCCATTTTACATGATATTGATTTTGTGTGCATGAAAAAGATCACACCAATAGATCAGCTATAGCCTAGTTCTTTCTTTTTTGTTGTGTAATCTAATGTCAGCATAGTAGTAAAGTCATTATTGTTTTCACCCTACTTGTTTTGATTGGTTACAGCAACGTAGTCCAGTTTAGTAACATGGCATTTTAAGATGGAAACTCATTGTTATATAGCAACTCTAAGTGTACTAGATCTTTTCAATAGGTTAAAGGGAATTTTTACCAATGTTCTGTAATGCTTTGCAACAGTAATTGTAAAATTTCAGTTGAATTGATACCAGGATAATGTTTATCTGAGATGATTGTTAGCCAGATTAATCAGAAAAGTAGTAAGCAAAGTGGAGGGTCAGTCAAGAGGCAAAGGACCAGTATGCTCTGGGTTAGCCTCTGGAAAATGTCACTTGGATCAAGTCATATCATTGACATTTTTTGTGCATCTTGTGTATGTGTGCTTATGTGTGGTTTAAGGCTCCTGCCATTGTAATTTGATCACTGAGTTACAGATAGGCTTGTTGCTATGGTGTCGTCGTGCATGATTATGTTACCATGCTGATGCCTTCAGTACTCAAAGATGCAGGAACGTATCCTCTTCTCTTCAGGGGTGTGTCTGTGTGTGGCAGTGAAATTATTGACACTAAGTTAGATTAGGGCTGTCGCTATCTATTATATTAGTATTGTGTCAATATCAATCTGATATTTGATATAAGGTGGGGGTTTTTTTTTTAGAAAATTGACTGAAAAGTAACAAAACAAGACAAAGATGAACTGGAAAACCATGTGGAAAATCAATGGATGAGTCCACCAGGCTCTGCTACTTACTAGAATTAGTAATACACATTAACACCATGCAAACTGCTTACTAATCATTGCTGATTTATGGAGAAGGTATATAATATTTCTTTGTCAAGCCCTAATTAGACCACTTTCTGTCATCTGTGATTGTAGTATTGACAGTGCTCACCTCTCTGCGGTGTTTTAATGTCATAGCTAACCAGGATTTTTCTTCCTTTCTTCTTTGCAGAGTCGTGAGGACACATAACCATAAGTGATGCGGCTCCTTCCAGCCTGTGTGCTTTGAATCACAGCAGGAACGCGCACACACACACACACACACACACACACACACACACAGCAAGTCATGTCAGAGAAGGAGGGTCGCTGTGATTTGGCCCTCGCCCCAGGGCAGGTCTATGTGGAGGTGGAATATGACTACGAGTATAAGGCCAAAGACAGACTCATCTCCATCCACCAAGGGGAATGCTACATGTTGGTCAGAAAAACCAATGAAGACTGGTGGCAGGTGCGTCGAGAAGAGGGCACAAGAGCCTTCTACGTGCCCGCCCAGTATGTGCGTGAGGTGAGGAGAGCGCTCATGCCGCCCCCCAAACCCCGCACCAAGCCCCCCAACATCCTCCACATCACCCAGTGCCCTTCAGCCAACGATAATCCCCAGCATCGAGCTCCGTCAGATATGATTAGCTTCGGACGCCCGTCCCCTTCCACCACGCCTTCCCCTTTACCAGGGCAACAGACCCCACCCTTACTGCTGCGGGACACCAATCAGAATGCAGGCATGAAGGACGTGCTTGCTGAGCTGACTCTCCTTAACAACAACCATCATAACCATCACCATGGCAACTCGCTTCTCCCACGCATCAGGCCGGAGTCGCCACCCAAGGAGCCGAGTTGCCGGGGGAAACCCCCGGGAGGGTTGCTGTTGGACACCGACAGTTCCTCGCCGGGAGAAGGATCGGAAAAATTACGTAACGATTCAGAATCGGGAGATGAACTGAGCAGCAGCTCCACGGAGCACATGCAGGTAAGAAAATGACGACATGCTGTTTGGAACCATTCATCCTGCGTGGTTGCATGGCTCCAGATATTACTGCAAGATCTGTTCATCAGTTTCTCTTTCTGTATCTCTCTCTGCATCTTCTTCTGTCCTCATCAATGTGGTTTTCCTCACTTGTGAAAGAGTGTGCTCCTCTCCCTCACGTCCAGTGAGGTGAAGGGAAGTGGTTTGCACCTGTTGTTCTTTGTGGCCGACTTATAGAAGCCGCAAGTTATGCAACGTCATTATGTATGAATCGTGACAGTGTTTCTAAGAGAGACTTTCATAGGAGAAACCTTACATATGCATTAAGGCAGAGGTGGATAATCAATTTGATGATTCATATGAATTAATTCAAGTGTCAAAGTGAAACATGAACAGCTAGCTTATGATAATTTCAGAACATGGCAAGATGTGGGTTTCCACAGCACAGTCGTGAACTGGGTTTTCCTTTGTTCCGAGTGAAGCTTGGACTTATCTCTTTCTCTTTTTCTTTTTCTCTCTGTCTCTCTTTGCAGAGTGTTTCTGGGGGAACAAAGGGGATTGTGGGAGTGTAGAAAGTAGGTCATACCAAGCTATTGCCCCTGCCACCCCCACACTGTCACTGGGACACTTGGATGCGCTAGTTTATGCCAGTACCAGAACAAGATAATTGAAAATTAATCGTTCCTTCTCCCATTTCTGTATCTCTAGTACATTAATCAGATGAGATCCAGTGTGCTGTGGCATAGGGGAAAAGGATTTGAGTTTTCACTCACTGCATCTCTCGGTCTCTCTCTGTGTTACACATAGTCACGCAAAACACAAAGGACAGAACCAGTGTGTTGTGCTTCGAGGGATTTGTCACTGTCAGGCTTTGTCTGCAGTGTTGGCTGCTAATGCTAAACCAAGCGATTACCTTAACCATTGTTGCATCTAGATACACGAGTAACTCTGAGTAATTCTCTCAAAGCTGCCCTGTTTGATATTTTCTTTAGTTTTTACTCACCTGCTAAACTTTTCTCTTGCTCTTCTCTTTTTCTCTGCCCTGTTAAATGATGGATCATTTGTTGTTGTGGAATTAGATTCTAAAGCTGTTTTCTTCACTCTCTGCAGCTTGCTCTGCCTGAATTTAGTGCTGAAGAGCTCAGTTATTTTCAGATTTCTGCCCTCTTAGAGCTGCCCCTGTCAACTGTAAGGAGCAAAAACAGCTCAGTCGTGAAGCATCCGGCTGCATGATCCTAGAACAGCGTATAACACAATTGAAAATTCTCTGTCCTCTTTTGTCACACTCATTACAAACTGTTTTTAGAAGCAGTGTAAGCAACAGGAAATATTCATTTAAAGCTTCATAGATTTGGTTTCTATGGCTGAGAGGCCCCAGACAAGCTTAAAATTACCATGCACAATGCCAGGCTTTGGCTAGAGCAGTGTAAAGCACACCACCTTTAGACGCTGCAGCAGTGAAAATGCATTCTCTGGAGTGCTAAATCACACTTGCCACTATCTGGCAATCTGGTTGGCAAATTTGGATTTCATGGTAAAGTTTGGTGTAGGTTTTTTGTTGTTTGGGCTGGATCCTTACTTCCAGGGAAGGGAAATCCAAGACATAACATTGCAAGGAACTGTCTGCTTCTAACTTTGTGCCAACATTTTTGGGAATAGCCCTAACCTGCTCCAGCATGTCTGTGTCCCCAAGCACGATGTGAGGCTTGTAAACAAATGATTTGCTGGTTCTGATAAGGAAGAACTTGACGGGCCTGCACAGAAACTAGACATCGACCCCTTCAAACTTCTTGGGGATAAATTGTTACACAGAATGCAATCCATGCTTTATCGCCCAAGATCAGTGTTCAACCTTGCTAAAGCTCTTGTGGCTAATTTGAACCAAATCCTCTTAGCCATGTTTTGAAATTTTAAAGAATGCCTTCCCAGAAGAGCAGAGGCGTTTAGTGCTGTAACTCCATATTGATGCCCATGGTTTTGTAATGAGATGCTTAACAAGCACATGTGGGTGTAATGTACAGGTGTCCACATACGTTTGGTGTATTATTTAGCCCTCAAACTCAGTTCTTTTTTTCTTTCATATTGCGCACTATGTGAATAAAACACTGTAGTTAATTACGCTACTGTGAACTTTCAAGTATTTAATGAAAGCTGCAGTCGTTTAGTATACAGATGAGAAGTAACATGGCTGCTAATGAAAGCACACAAGTAGCACATATGACCAATGACATAATAGTGTCAGAATTTTCTAAGTTTGTTTTAGAAGGAGCAGCTGCATGGAAACATGGACATTTTGTGTGTGTGTGTGTGTGTGTGTGAATGAGTGACCAGTGGTCTACAATGGTTGGTTGTTTGTAACTAGTCCTCTTAACTGATTATGTAATAATTGAGACAGGCCTATGTGTAAAGTCAGTTTTAATTCAGTTTCACTTATATAATTTGTGTTTTGCTTTTTCATTTTTTGACACATTCACTTAAATATTCTTTATTTCCCACTACAGAGCTTGCTTATGGCTATTCTGTACAAAAATATGTGACCTTAGATGAACTGACACAAATTGGAGTGCTTTATACTGTTCTAATAAAAACAACCACTCCATCATATTCCTGAAAAAGACAACTGCAAAGTAAGTAAAGAACTCCCTTGTATTTAAGCATATATTTTTCTTTTTTGAGAAAATTACTTTTCAGTTAAAAGCAAAAATTCCAGGTTGACCTTCTTAAATACAGTATTGAGTATTGTCTTGCACAAAAACCCAATATAATATCACAATAAAAAACCGCAATGACATCATTAAATTCAGTTTCATATGAAATTTGTAGAGAAATTTACAAGCTCAGATTTTCATTTCATTATCCGTAGTGATGGGAACCAGGGGTTTAGAGGTATTGGACTTTTTTGGACATCTTTTTGTCTTATGATCTGACAGGTCAACATAATATTTTTCACAAATTTGTATTATAGAAGCAAATCCTTTGGTAATTAAGGAATTGTATATTTATATACTAATATACTAATAAATATATTTAAAGTTAGGAAATCAACTTACTCAATCAAGGTCGACAGTCAACTGTCATATGTTATCTAGCAACCAATGATACATGAATAGCTGAAATGTGAACACGTAATCAAAATAGTGTTAAAAGGTTAGAGCTGCTGTGACCCCTGGGGGGAAAAAAAATTCAAAACTGCTATTATTCACCACCATCCCTGCAATGTTTCATCTCATGAATTATCAATATTAACAGACAAAGGCACTAAACGGGGCCAGTAGAGATGGTGTCTGCACTATTTGGGACTTTTAAATCCCAGAGTTTAAAAAAAATAAATACATGTTTTGTAGTATAGTATGTAAATATAATGTGTTTATGCCAATAGTGAATTGTGCTGCCTGTCACAGCTGCCTAAACATAATAGATAAGGAAGGTTAAAACAGCAGTTCTGAAGTTAGGATAGTATATAGGAAATTGTGTGTAGTTAGGATGTTTCTGTAATACTGCTTTTTTATCTGGAGGTGGGATAAGATTATTAATCTAGGAATTGTTATTCTGTAATAGCTACTGTGATATTCAGTCCTAAGTGAAGTTCTATTGATGACTGAGCAGTTACGATTTCAGATAAAGGAGCATTTTATACCAAAATACTCTGAATGACTTTGTTTACGTCTTAATGGTTGAAATATTCAGAAATTCTGAAAAATGATTAAGTGGAAGTTGTTATGCTATGAGTACTCTGTATGCACAGACGAAGGAGAAATGGTACTGCCTATGTTAAGTTATCCACTCACTGGATGTTTAAAGCTGTCATTATAAGACAAAAACACAGTAACAGTTACAGGATCTAAACTATTTTTAATTTAATTATTGGCTCCTTGTGCTGAAGTATTTCATTTATGAATCTGAATTATGATTGTTGGAGCAGCCTGTGTGTGCTCATTCCTTCTGAGCCATTCACAGTTCTATACCTCTGTCCATGTGCAGACTATAAAGGAGGCCCCTACTTTTTCTCCTGAGCATTCCTTTCATTCCTACACACACACACACACACACACACACACACACACACACACACACACACACACTGGTCCAGTCCAGTAACTCAATAAAGCTCTACTGATCTCTGCAGAGGAAAAGCACTCAGCCTAATCTAATATTTACTCATCT